>NC_048577.1:34728038-34950538 GCF_013265735.2 Oncorhynchus mykiss
GGGTCTTGCGGAGTGTCCAAGGTCGAGGAGAGGACCTCCATGTCCTCCAGAGGCATCCACTGGGGGTCTTGCAGGGGGATGGTGGGGGTGGGCTCCAGGTTCTCACGGATCAGGGCGTTCAGACTGGGGAAGGAGCCCACAATCCCCAGCCCAGATTCCCCAGTCCTCTCCTCACCCCCCTTCCCTGAAGCCAGCTCTTTGATCTGCCACAGGTCACTGCACCACTTCTGCCCAAACACCTTGTCCAGGATGGGGACCCAGTCCTGGGCTACGGTCAGGACAGCCTGCTTGTCACTGTCTACACACAGAGAGAGGGAGAGAGCGACAAAACTGAGAACAAGACAAACCTGAACTGGAAAACTAAATACAATTCATATGGTCCAGACAGCTTTCTTGTCGCTGTCTGCACAGAGAGAGGGGGAGAAAGAGATGAAACAAACTTGAACAAGACAACTGAACTGGAATAAACGTGCAAAACGCGTGCACGTTTGTGTTTGTACATCATTGCACCTGAAGAAGAAGTTAACAATTTCAGTGATTATTTCCATCACTATAGAAGTCATTTCTAATGTCGTACATTTTAATATTGATCAATTTGACAAAAATGCTTACATTAAGAGACCCAAGGCAATATACACATAGGAAGTGTTTGTTTGCTTATACTGAACCAGCTTAATAATATCTAAACAGTATTACCAGCACAAGTATAAGACTGGACTCTTAGAGTAGAGGGAAAACTATATCTGCTGTACATGGCATGACGCCATATATACTGTAACAAATTGCAGGGGCTTAACTGGAGCAACTATTTGGCACTCACACAGTTAATAGTTAACTGTAACAGGTGAGCTTCAGCTCCCATTTTGACAGCTACTAAATAGGTCAACTGACCAGTTCAACTGAGACTGGTGTTGTGTGCAAGGCATAGTTTATAACATGGTTAAGAAACACATTAACATTTTTATTTAGAAAATGGGGCCTCAGAGCTCTGGTTAGTCCATATTGACTCCTATTCAAAATGTTTTTTGTGCGTGTTTTACAGTCTGACTTCTTGGCCACAAGCTTATTTTCAGCACCAGAAATTAAGGGAACACTTGATTTGTTTCAACTGATACTTGCTAAGTGTTTACTAAGACATAACATGGTCATTATGTGTACTTTCTGGCAAGTCAAAGAATTCAACACAATTGGTAACCAGCTGGTATGTACCGGCACTTGTTTCAATGTAGAATGACTCCCAAAATAACCTTCATTATTAGGTCATTACCAATTGATCGATCAAGCAAAAAAAATAGCAGCTTGTTAAATAAAGCGTACCCGAGATTAACAATACCCTTGTATTCATCTTAATATGTTGTGTAAATCCATTCGAATTCAATCACTTTTTTTTTTTTTGTTGACAGCATCTCTTTTCATTGAAACAACTTTCCACACGTGTTTGGCCATGGACGAAGTGGTCAGAAAGTGACTTTTTGGAAAAGCATTCAGGAGAGAAAGGTCGTCAAAGTTGACCCATTTTTCATACCATGAGACATCCAGGTCTTCATCACTGGAAAAGATAAATGGTTGAGCTTGATAGAAGCCTAGAAAAACAGGGTTGTCTATTTTATAAGTTCTTGAGAACATATTAGCATGTTGTAGCTAAGACCCTACTTTACATTATCTGAGGTTTTTTTATGTTGTGCCCGCCATCAGTTGAGACACAACATGCTCTTAAACACAGGTTGGGTGTCATTTCAATCATAGAAAAATAAGTCATAGAATGAACATATCCCTTCAGATCACTGCAATTTAGCTGCTACACCATTTCAATTTTAAATGGAATGTTTTACTTCTAATTAGTACCATAAAGGTGGCCCACCGGTCCATCCGATGTCAAATGTCAACTTAAAAACAGTCATGTGTATTCTGTAATCTATATTTCAAATTGGTTTCCTATGGAGGATTGATAGTGTAATTTTTAAAACAGATATTCCCATTCATGACAACATTGTCGGATGTGTGGACCTCCAACCATCTTTGTGGTACCATTTGAATGTAGAAATGTCCATTTTTATTCCAGTTTTAGTACAGGTATCAGCTAAAACATGACAACCGATGGTGGGCACACTACAAAAACCTCAGATTATGTCAAATAGGGACTAAGATACAACACGCGAATATGAAACACTATTTTACGTGTTTTTAGATAATTGACATTTACGGTAATAATTATTATTTTTTAAATCAAATTTGATAAATTCTGGACATTTTCCAATTGATTGACAACCCTGTTTGTAAGTTTTTTAATGAAACTCAACCGTTTATCTTTTCCAGTGATGAAGACATGGATGCCTCATGGTATTTTCTGAGCACATCTACAACAGGTAAATATGTATGGAAGGTTTCATTCAAATCAAAAAGTGATTGAATTCAACTGGATTTACCCTGTGGTATTGCAAGTTGCAACTTGAAACCATATGAACAGGAAGTTACTGGCCTCTCATGAGTAATTTAATGTATAGGCAGAGGAGGGGCCGAGCCCTGGCAGTACTGTGGTACTTTCCATCCCTACATTTTCGATAACAAAGCATAACCTCCAATGCTGTGGGATTTGACTGGTATCATAGCAAGCATCCCTTGTATGTGTGTGTCACATTTGAGGCTGTAAATAAAGCATGCAGTTGATTGTCATGTTGACTAGAACAGAATTTTAATGTTAAAACACAGACCATTTGTTGTCTCCGTTTGCTCCCTTGGTCCCCGGACAATTTTGACTGTGACGTTTCTGGATTCCTGCCTAGTGTCCTCTGAGCCGCTGGGAAATGCTGTGTTGTTTTCCGACCCACACCTCCTCGACACTCCACCCTTCCCATTCTCCTGGTGAGCCACGCGGCGTAACTGCTCCTCCAGAGCGCTGTGCTCCCGCTCTTTCTTGGTCATCTCCAGGAGCAGGTCGTCGAAACTGGCCTCCACGATTTTGGTCAGCTCGCACACAGCAAACTCCAGCACATGCTCCATGACCATCTTTAGCTGACCTGCAGAGAAGGAAACCGAGACAAAATAGTTATAATGAAAGACAGTAGGCTAATTCTGATAAGGAAATAGATCAGTAAATCACGAGGAAAGTAGAAATAAAAACCTGTTGTGAGTTAAGATGAAATGATTAGGCATAGGTCAATGGCTGGTATGTTTGTAGATAGTGACATTTGAAAGTTGGCACCAATTAAGGTTAAAAAAAAATACAAACAAAAATGTAAAATCACATTGCACACAATGCTCTCATTGTAGGATATTTGTTGAACACAGTAGGTAAAAACAACCCTGTATCCTTGCAGGGAAACTTCTCTCCAAAACGACTATTTTTACTATGTAAATGACTAGAGTTGCAATTACTTGTGTAGAGGATTTAATCAAATAACACAAAAATGCATTCTGCAATGAAATCACAAGCCACACTATGTCCAAACTTGGTTTGGGAAAAATGGTGTCTCATCCATTTAAAATGTTAAGGTCTATTTTTGGCTCAGCCATTAGAATTGGAAAAATAACAGCCATTGAGTCCTTTTGAATCTAGTCCATCCCTGCTTTATACATTAGCCTTGACACCCCTTGCTTGTAAAGCATTGTTATTAGAAGCATTTCTCTACATATTACATAGTGGGGCCCTCCTTTTTGCAGGAGCCCAAAAACACTAAGAAAAACATTCATTCCATATTAAGTTTTAGATCAACCACTTTTTAGTGACCAGCAATGGGTATTAACTTTCGCCTGTGCAATACAACGACTCAAAAGTTAGATTTCAGCCATGTTAAATGGCTCTTGATTGATTTGTTGTAGCACTGCCAGACTGAAAGTGAAAATCACTTGATTGATTACAACCAAATGAGACCCAGAAAAGACGTGTCTAGGGGACCGATTTGAGGTTCTTATAAATGCCAATTTCTCCATTTTTGATTGGTTGCTGTTAAATACACCAATCAAAATCATTTTAAAATGTGAGGCAGTTTTTATTGGGCATTTCATCCATGGTGGCAATGACAATACATTTAGTTATATTCAATATGAGTGAATTACCATAATTAAATATCTTACTTTTATAGAGCAGTACAATATTTAAGGGAATCCTATATGATTCAATGAGAAGGCTTCATTGCTCAGATAGCTCAGTCACATCCCCCTTTGCAATAGATATAATTTGGTAGCGGTAAACATTCCCCTGAAGTAATCAAGCAAGTTGTCACAGATCCCATAATGGTTTTGAAGCTAAATCAAATTACCACACTTGATATTTTCAAACATATCCAATCACAGAGAAAATACACTTTTCATCGCATACACTGTAGTGCAAATATCTCCATGATGATATCTGACAAACGAGCTAGACTACTCTTTCCAAGAATTAACACCTGTGTAGTAGAAAGCCTAGGCGACATGATGAATCATACAATGGCCTACACACACACACACACACGATGACTCGCACCCTCTGTTCTTAACCACAAGTTGTAAATGTAAAACAAGTTGTGCAAAACATGGTGAGAAAACATTTTACATATCCATCACCACACATAGATGGCGTTCGGTCTTAGTTACAGATAAAAGCTGAGAGGAAACTGAAGTACTGAGTCATTGATCACAGTTTCATGCACACAATAATAAGATTGTGGATAGTCAGATTAATAGAATAGATTGTTTAAAAGATGCACTACGCAGAAATCGCTGCGCCATTTCCTGGGTGCTAAAATTCTAATAGTTAAACTAATTTCAGTTTGTGACAAAACAAGCAAACAGTGTTGAGAATAATTGTACCATCCCAACTGCTGTGAAAGATATCTTCCATGAAGCTGGTGTACAAAACCGAAAGTAAAGGAGGAAAAACGAAACTTAAGAATGTGAATCATAGAAATAACGCACATCGAACAGATCTACCCGCCTCTTAGACCTGACAGATATAGAAAACTCACATTTCTATGTGAATTTGGCCGGGACGCCCAAAAAGTTAAATATTGCAGCTTTAAAATCTTTACATGCTTTGCAAGAATAACAAATTCACTAATAATCTTATTTACATGGACACCTGAAAATCAGGCTTCTGATGGGACCTTTTTGATAAATGCAGAAAAATCACCAATCAAAATAAACATTCTACCACAGTGACCATGTTATTTTTGCAAAGACTACTTTGTTCTGAGGTTGGACATAGAAATAGTTTTCACATACACATGTTATAAGATTACAGTTTTTTCAAACTCAATTAACTTGTGCATAAAAGGAGGCTTGCACTACCGGTGCTGACAAATGCATAGACCAAATACACTGCTGGAACGCCAATTAAGTTGTTAACATGTCCTAAATATTTTAAAGATTGCTCAGAAAACCAGGTGTTTTGATCAGCGCATGCTTACTTCCATTATGACCGTACACTGATTAAGATAAGCAAGATGTTTACATTATTAATGTCATACTCAGCCTTCTGCCATAATCAGTTTAATATACAATTATTAGTGTGCATGTAAACGTACTCATTGATGCGATTTGACTAAAGTAGGAGTGGAATGGCAACTGCTTTAAAGCGGTGGTGAGCAGCAGAGCACCAAGCTGCTGCAGACAATGACAGCATAGGCCTAGTTGGTTTCAGGCAACCTTAGATCATCTACAATGCCGCTTGACAAAGCCAACAGGGTTTCACACACACACACACAGATTTACATAATTAGAAAAGAGAATGGATTACATGTCCAAATCCTTGAGGAAGAAAACAAATCAAGTTGGAAATCAAGTGTGAAAACTGTGTGGAGATTTTGTGCAGCATGGTCTCTACAATTACCCATTTTTGTTAAAACCACAGGATATAAATAGTAATTGAGCTGAGTCAGAGAGGAAGAAGCCTACTAGCCTAATTGTTATTGTTGCATTGTGTAAGTATGACATCATGCACTGTATGAGGAGCTACCAGTGTGGGTGTCTGAAGGATGAATGTTGCTGCCAGGTTTCATTTACCTACAACATCAAAATGGCCTCCCTGGCCGTCACAACTTAAATATCCTAATAAGTGGCGAGATACAGTTCCAGCCTCAGCTTTGTCCAAAATGTGCAAATTGAGTTGAAGGTCTGCCAATGGCCTCAGCATTTTGGGGCACGATGACACACAGCTTGCCCAGTGTCTCCTCCACCCGCCATTTAATATCTCACACCCCTCCTCTCCCTAAATGTATCCCCTCTGAGAACTGAGTGGGTGTGGTTTGCGCTTGTGACTGTCATTGGAGAATTATTGGGGGGAAAGGCATCCTATCCTTTGCTGCCACTGCTAAGTAAAGGCTCAACAACAATAACGTCACTGCCTTGTCAACCACTGATAGTCCTCTCATCCCAACCCATCTTCAATTACAGAGAAGAATGTAGGAAGGGATGTATGTTGCAGTAGTCAATAAGTAGGCCTATCATTTTCACTGATAGGAAAAATGAATGGGGATGGATGTGCAGCCTTTCAGTGAACCGTTTGCTTGACAACCAGTGAGAAGGTCGGTGATGTTGTCACTAGTTCTCAACCTACAACTTGTACATTGTAACAATCTCAATGGCAACAATGTCACCGCAGATGTCCAATTGGCCTCGACACATAACAATAATTAGGTGTACACCTCGAGACAAGAAACCATTGTAAGCGTTCACAAGGACACATGCCTGAGTCAAATAAAACCCAAGTGAAACAAAGAAACCAAGGTAATAGAACCACATTGAAAACGACCGTTTTTCATATCCTCAAGATTGTACCACACATGTCATTGATTCCCAGTGTGCTGCAGGCTACTACTGCACGTCATATTTACATATCAACTCTGGTTATTATTATCAAGCTTTTTCCGCTCTATGCGGATACCTATACCAGGATGCTGTGCTTTGTCCTGTTGTTGACTTCGCCACTATATGTAAACTGAGTGTGTGGCTACGTTGTGCCACAGACACGTAAACAAGCAGTCGGCGGTCAAACAGACTGTAGGGCTACAGAATGGAGTTATTGCCTTGTTTCAAATGTATAAACCTCTAGGTTCCTTGGTAGTAACATTGCCTAACTAGTAACCTTGCCTAACTAGTAACCTTACCCACTACTCGTCCTTTTTGATCCAGTCTTTGAGTGTTTGCGTGCACGCCGCGCTCTGTGCCGAGGCTGGGGGTGTGTGTCTCGGGCTTTGTTCGATCCGTGGCCGCGTTGTCTTCCATGCCACCGTTGAACGCGGCTCCATTTTCTACCCCATTACATTCAAACTCCAGTGATTGAAGCTTTAACTTAAGTCGTTGGTTTTCTTGTTCTTTGACGGCCGTTTTCATTAACACAGAACTCAAGCTTGACCCAACAGTCTTGGTTATTTCCTGGACTGCGAGTTGCACTACTTGCTCTAGTGCAGATTCCAGCTGACCTTGAAAAAACGAAATGTATACGGCGCCGTTCATGATTTCGTCCGTTTTGGTGGAAGACCTCTTTCATTCTTCCCCCACACCCCCAAAATATAAAATAGAAGTCAGCGCACAACTGATTTACACAGAGAACTAGCTACCTCTATCAACGGATCATGTGTGTACACCCCTTCGATGCTACCGTAGTATCACTAGTGCAAACGCAATGACGTTTCTCCTATCTCATTCATAACAATTGTGTTTCTAGTCCCACATTTATGTCGTGCACCTGAGAGCGCAGTGTGGAGACGAATCGACTCGGTTAAATCAGTCGTCTTGATAAGCCCTTTTCAGCTAGTTTATACTGAACAAAAATATAAAGGCAACATGTAAGTGTTAGGGCCATGTTTCATGAGCTGAAATAAAACATCCAGAAATGTTCCATATGCACAAAAAACGTATTTCTCTCAAATGTTGTGCACAAAGTTGTTGCCAACACAATGCCACAGATGTCAAGTTGAGGGAGTGTGCAATTGGCATGATGACTGCAGGAATGTCCACCAGAGCTGTTGCCATAGAATTGAATGTTCATTTCTGTACCATAAGCTGCCTCCAATGTAATTTTAGAGAATTTGGCAGTACGTTCAACCAGCCTCACAACCTCAGACATTGTGTAATCATGTGGGACCTGTGGGATCGTCGGAGACCAGCCACCCGGACAGCTGATGAGACAGAAGTATTTCTGTCTGTAATAAAGCCCTTTTTGTGGGGGGAAAACGTATTCTGATTGGCTGGGCTTGGCTCCCCCAGTGAGTGGGCCTGGCTCCCAGGCCCACCCATTGCTGTGCCCCTGCTCAGTCATGTGAAATCCAGGGCCATTAGGGTCTAATGAATTTATTTCAATTGACTGATTTCTTTATATCAGCTGTAACTTAGTAAAATCGTTGAAATTGTTGCATGTTTCGATTATATTTTTGTTCAGTATAGTTAAGAAACTAAAATAAAGTTATGTGTATTTCGATGGGCAAGAAGAAATAACATATAGAAACGTCACCATCTCCAATTTGGTTCATCCCACTTGATTTTATTTCGAGTAGTAGGATAGCAGCCTACATGACAAATAATATTGGTAGTAACCATTTTGTATGCCACCGTCAAACGGTCTACACTGCTCAAATGGGAGAGTTTACCCTGCAAGCCGACAGACAACACAACAACACAGGGCACACTTCGCCCCCGCAGTAAGGAGAGGAAAGTAGCTAGATAGTGTAGCCAATATCAGGCCAGAGTTACGGCTGGACCACATATATTGTTGTGATTTTCACCGAAAATACACAACTGCGGCATTAACGTCTGTTACATTTTTGTAATAAAAAAAATAATACTCCGATATTAAATAAATGATTCGGAACACTCCCAAGTTCCAACTTTGGCTGAGTAAAACATTATATCTGAAGTTTCTAGCCACAAGCATAAAATAGAAGGGCTCATCAAAACTACTGTCTGAACTGAACCAAATATGCATAGCCATCTCGAGACAATTCTGATTTAGTGTTATTTTGTTCTCAAAGCTGCCAGGATGTCACGTGTCCTACTTATATCAGTACACTCATAACACCTGAAGCATTACGAAACTTCTATTCGATCAAATAAACCTTACGTTGAAAATAAGCCATTCATTTATTTGTTGACCTAATTCCACACTATCAATGACCTCCATACAAAAACTCCTTGCTTGGTGGGCGAAACAACGAAAAAACGCCACCTGCTGGAAGGGAGACAGATTTCCCGCCGAGTTGGTCCTCTCTCTTCTGACTGAACTAACTGAACCCATGCGTTGGTCTCGGCTCGAGACTGGCTGTGCGACAAACGTCATCAATTTGGGCACCAGGCGTATCCATATTGCCTTTCCCTTTACGGTCGGCCACGTGTGCACGCCATTTTGCTTAAGTAGACTCAGAGAGACAATCGGTACATACCATGACATACATTTCCCACCATTCAAAATTGTAGATTTAAAAATATGTACAAAATTAAATAAAAATACGGCTAGGTTACATAATACTTTACATTATGGTATACTTACAATAATGTAAAGGCGTGTTTAAGTAGTTTATAAACTGTTAATATTTTATATTCCAGGTCGCAATTGTAAATGAGAACTTGTTCTCAACTTGCCTACCTAGTTAATTAAATAAAGGTGAAATAAAATAAAATATATTATTAGTTTATATATAATTTATAAATATGTAATAAACTATAACACATATGCCTAATATATTTATAAACTAATAATTAACAGTTTAATAAACAAATATTATTTAACTTATATAACCAATTATCAACTACTTATGAACTGGATCAATCAATATAAAGCAACTCAGTCAATATCATCGATCATGCCTCAGACTACATTCCAGTCACTCAACTTTTAAGTCTCCAACTATAAAGTATTAACTATGACATTCACCATTACTAAAGATTACTTGTATGTTAATTGTTGTTGTTGATCATAATAAAGTTATACTATTAAAACTATTATTTTCACATGAACCCCTTTTTTACATTGTTTGCTATGCTTGACTGGGGTTCCCCCTCAGCTTTGCTAAAAAATAAAAAAAACATTTCCTAGAATGCATATATAATAATGCAGACCCAAAGTGGGTCGCAGACCTGTTTAATGGTGGTTCGCGAGGTGTCAGAGTACATTTCTAATTATTTAATGAATTACTGGAATTGATTTTGGCCAAGTGCAACTGCACTCTGTTCAGTGCGCTCTCTGCTTAACGGCAGTGTCTCTACTCAGTTTGGCAGCTGCATGAGTAGGGGAAGGAGATGCCCGTGTGCTTCGCGGTTTAAACAGATATTTTTTCTGCAGTTTTCTTGAAGATCACTCCGCGACCCACCCGCTGCAGTGCTGTTGTTCAGCAGCAGATTGATGCGCTGTCAGCCACTGGCTTGTAATTCCCACTCGCCATCACTCACCGCTGTCATCGAATGGACTCAAGCTAGCCACACATTCTGACTGAGTTCAATTGTCATTAAACGCAAATACAGCGATGAGTTTCTCTCTCTTGGTTTCATACAAACTTTGAGAAATAACGAGGAGCGCCCACAATGTGTTTTGTGCAGGAAAGTGTTTAGTAATGAGTCTCTCAAAACGAACAAATTAAAAAGAAAGGTTCTGACCAAACATCCACAGCAAAAACTTTATTTAACTAAGCAAGTCAGTTAAGAACAAATTCGTATTTACAATGACGGCCTAGGAACAGTGGGTTAACTGCCTTGTTCTGCGGCAGAACGAAATATTTGTATCGTGTCAGCTGGGGGATTCGATCTAGCCCAACGCTCTAACCACTAGGCTTACCTGCCGCCCCATGATGGTAAACCCAGGGAGTTCTTTCAGAATAGGGCAGAATACTTCAGGAAGCAGTGCTTTGACAGTGGAAATGAAGTCAGCTAGCAAGGCATTGTTGTAATTGTATAACAAGTGATGATAAGCAGAAATAAGGGAGTACTAACTCTCATAGTAGTCAATATGAGTTTCTCGTTCAAACAATCTCCTGGCCTTGTACACAGCTAATAGCTAACATTAGCCAAAGCAATCTATCTAGCTACTGATAGTGCAACCCTAGTAACAGTACAGATGGAAGATGAGAAAAAAAACTGTTGCTGTTAAAATACAAGTAATCATTTTTATTCTGAACTGGAACACAATGAAAAACGCATGATGCTTTTTGAGGCTGAGAAACTGACTGAGAAAGCAGTAGATGTTCTGATCCAGCTTGGCACCACATACCTGTGTGTGTCAGGGTTCTCAACTGTCAAAAACTGAGCCCAGAATAGACCCGCTTGTTGAAAACTTCAACCAGTCACACACCTACCATTAGGACTGTGTGTGTGTGTGTGTGTTTTATAGTCTACACCTGTGTGATGTGATCAATCAGTTTATTCCAATTCAGAATAAAAATGATTTATTGTATTTTAACAGCAACAGGTCCAACCTAGACACATATTTAAGAGTGTTTTAATGGTGAAAAATAAACATGAATAGCTATTTTATATAGGTATTTCATGTCATTGTTATTTGTCTATGTTGCATTTGTTACAGTCAGCTGTAAGGACTGTCTGCAATTTTGAGCATGGTAGAAGTAAATGTTTTTATTAGAAATCTCTTAAACTGAAGATTATTCTGTAAGATCTGGGAAATTTTACTCAGGGCTCCAATAAATAAACGTCATGTCTCTTGACCCAGTGTCTGGCCTCTCCTTCAGGAAATCCTCCCATCAGCTAAAATGTTATTTTGTCATCTAATGTGTTGATGTCTGGTAGGAGGGAACAGTGTTTGCAGGTGGTTGGCCGATTTATTGAACTAGCACATTGTTGTCTCCATGCACGACATAATGTACATATTACCACAACTAACAATGTCGTTTCTAATGTCCTTTGCAATGTCCTTTGTATTTTGTGCTGTCTGTTACATTTTATATAAAGTATTGAAATATAGGTCTATCCTTTGACTTAGAAATACTTGAAATAGCAATATATTTCATATTTACAGGGACTTGAATTTTTTTTATTGTTTAAGTCTACTTTTTCTACCTATGATAACCAAATAGAGCAGTGATTAGAGCACTGGGCCAGTAATGGAAAAGTTGCTGGATCAAATTCCGAGCTGACAAGGTAAAAGTCTGTTGTTCTGCCCCTGAACAAGGCAGTTAACCCACTGTTTCTTCAAATATGAATTTGTTCTTAACTGGCATGCCTAGTTAAATAAAGGTACAAATAAAAAATAGGCCTAGTAAATCTAGAAGACTGCTCTTTGTACAGGCCTACTGCCACAAAGTAAGCTGGTCTATTTAGTCTATTTTAAACTGGAAAGTGGCTTGTTTACTTACAATGTAAAATGGAACTTAATTTATATGCTTTCATATATATATATCATAGATGTTATGACAGATCACCTTTAACTTCATAATATCATTGTATATTATTATTATATGTCTGCACTTAATGATTCTCTTTTTCTTAGTTGTATTATAGATTCTTCATTACCATTACGGGTTACTTGGCATGTAATGTGCTAAACTATAGGGATTTTGCAATTAGTCTAAACGATCTGTGGTTGCGTTACATAACTGCGCGTTCCACACCCCCTTGAAACTAAAACATGTCGCGCTCTTCTCTCTACACTACGGTAAAAAAAAAAAAACGACCATTCACAACACAACCGAAAAACAGGGCTAGGATCATGGTGGGTCGTTACACTCCCTCGTCTTGGTTTCAATGGGATCTACCTCCAGCAGATACCTTCTCACGCCACAGACGCTGTTGACATACTAGGTGAGACTGGATGTCGAATGGTGCACGGGTGATGAAATTACATTCACAATTAGAAACTAGTGTATTAGCGCTGCACAATGAACAGTGGTTAACATAACGTCCTGAACCAGAGCAAATGCGCCGATAGTGTGCTATGCACATACCTAACGCCCTGGAACAAAGCTACAGACACACTCGATATAGAGGGGACTAAAACGTTTACATGTTGCGTGCGCACATACAGTCTGAGACGCATGCGCATTGCAGTCCGCACAGCCTCAGAACATCTGTAGTTGGATGCTTCTCCTTTAAAGGCGCTGCATGGTCAATCCAACCTCTGCATTGGCCGTGCAGCATTTATGATGATATGGCCTCCGCAGAAGTCAGGGCATTCATACATGCTGTGCTTTGTTGAGCAGCGCAGAGCTGTTGTCAACGAAGTGTGTGTTTATACAGGACCTCCTGCCCCCACCTGCCGTCAACCAATCATGTCAATGCGAGGCTATACAAGCAATATGGAGCACTCCGCATTGTTATACAAGTTGGGAGGCGCATGGCGATGCAGTACGGTACGGAGCTCAATTTGGCATCTGTATGCCTCTGGAGGCTTCGCAATTGCGTCACACCCTCCATAACGAGTCTTCCGACCACATTTTCGGATCAAGCTAAATTGGCTTTTAGCCTTTACGAGCTGAGCTGGCCATGTTCAATTACTGTTGACTGCAGAGACAGAGTCTCTTAGTTGCACACATTTGCTGCGTGCTGGTAGCAGAACTAAATTGCCAACTAAATAGTGTAAATGCACTATACTAATTAACTCATGCAGCCACGTCTGTTCAGACTTCCTTTTGTGATACATTGTTTGTAAAAACAAAATATTGGTTCTTGTAAAAAACGTAGGCATTTCACGTGATATTGAAGTATGTATATATAGAAGTATGTTGGTTTGGCACATTTGAATGAATTTATTTAGGTTTTAAAAGGGTGTGTTCACAATTTTTGCCATTTCAAAGGAAATCTAAATGTATTGGTCATATACATGTGTTTAACAGATGTTATTGCTGGTGTATTGAAATGCTTATACATTTATGTGGTAATAACTGTATGCTACCAGACGGGCCTTTCCTCATTTGGGAAAAAATCCTTCCTCTCTCCTCCATCAGGCAGCAGGGTAGCCTAGTGGTTAGAGTGTTGGACTACTAACCGAAAGGTTGCAAGTTCAAGTCCCCGAGCTGACAAGGTACAAATCTGATGTTCTGCTCCTGAACAGGTAGTTAACTCACTGTTCCTAGGCTGTCATTGAAAATAAGAATTTTCTCTTAACTGACTTGCTAAATAAAGTTAAATAAAGTTTATTTTTTATTTTTTAAATGACCTGGAAACCGGTAAGTGGTCGAGGAGAGTAAACAAAGATGATTTATTATCTATTGTGATCTATTATAATTGAGTGACCGCTCTAAGGGCTCAGACACACCAATAGCATTTGCTGGCCTAGAGAATTTAGCACCTCTGAACGAAATTTGCAAACCAAGTGTGCACCTATTTTACATAAAATCTTGGCAGTCGGATCCCTAGAACACAGTGTGCTGAACGATCGGCAGATGACCGCTAGATCCACATCCGGTCCTCGAAGATGGGAGGAGGCAAGATCAGATGGAACCATTCTAGCCAATGAGAGAGCAGATCGTGTGTGAACAACAGGCACAACTCCGATATAATTTTTTTTTTTCTCCCAAAGTTTCCAAAATGACACGTTCATCCACGTATCAGTGCATTCATAACAACCTAACCATTACGAAACTTATTTTTGATAAAATAAGCCGCACATAGCAAATTAGCAACTACATTTTTTTATGTTTTGACCAAATTCGAGACTCTGACCTCAATTCAAAAATTCCTCACTTTGTGGTCATATTCGGATAATTATTTTCTCACTTCAT
This sequence comes from Oncorhynchus mykiss, assembly GCF_013265735.2. Classification (NCBI taxonomy): domain Eukaryota; kingdom Metazoa; phylum Chordata; class Actinopteri; order Salmoniformes; family Salmonidae; genus Oncorhynchus; species Oncorhynchus mykiss. The sequence continues at coordinate 34,742,678 of NC_048577.1, forward strand.
GTACAGATTTTGGGCGGAGTAAACAATCACGCTTTGCCAAATCCTCTCTGGTGTAAATGTGTTAGTAGGTGGACAGAAGAGTGTCCTCCCCAATAGCCACCTTTTATCAAGGATAGTCATGTGTATCCTACCTGAGACCCTTGTGAAATAATTTTTATATTTGCCACACCCCATTTGAAGCAGATACTGTTTTCTCAAAGTAGAAAAGTATGCAAACATTTTAAAACGAGATACTACTTAACCTATCCTTTTATCTATAAAATGTCTTGCACAACTAGCTAAATTAGTTTTATAATTGTACACATTTATTTTGGGATTCCAGCCCTGTAAATGTAATTTGCCTGATGACACGTGAGTGGAGAGGAGTGTCATTTCATATAAGTGCATTTTCATCCAGGTTTCTTTTAGTCGCCGCCTCTCCTCGATTACCTTTGACCTTTTTCAAAAGGAGGCGAGAGATGACGCAGGAGTTGAGCAAACCAATAGAGAAAATGCCAGGGCATTGTTTTTATCTCTCAACATGCCTTATGTACCATAACTTTCATTCAATCAACTTCACTTTAACATTTTGCCTGCCTGTATACAGTTTGTTTTCTCTTGAAAACAAACTGTATACAGGCAGGCAAAACGTTAAAGTGAAGATGATTGAATGAAAGTTCTGGTACATAAGGCATGTTGAGGGATAAAAACAATGCCCTGTTGGGTTGCAGAGTGCACGTAGGCCTACCCTACACAAAAATGATTGTGCCGATGTGTTTGCCTACTCCCCAGAAATGTCACAGTTTATGTATGTTTATGTATGATAATTTATCACAAAGTAGTTTGGATGTAGTGAACTACTTTTTCAGAAATAATGTTAGTTAAGTAAACTGTATGTTTCTAAGGGTAAATTTAGTGTAGCTTAACTTCTACCAGTGTGAAGTAATTGGTAGCTTGGTAAACTACACAGAGTGTACAAAACATTAGGAACACCTTCCTAATATTGAGTTGCACCCCTATTTGCCCTCAGAAAAGCCTCAATTCGTCGGGGCATGGACTCTATAAGGTGTCGAAAGCATTCCACAGGAAAGCTGGCCCATGTTGACTCCAATGTTTCCCACAGTTGCGTCAAGTTGGATGAAAAACCCAGCAGCTTTGCAGTTCTTGACACACTCAAACTGATGTGCCTGGCACATACTACCATACCCCGTTCAAAGGCACTTCAATCTTTTGTCTTGCCCATTCACCATGTATCAATTGTCTCTAGGCTTAAAAATCCTCCTTAACATGTCTACTCCCCTTCATTTACACTGGTTGAAGTGGATTTAACAAGTGACATCAATAAGGGATCATAGCTTTAGCCAGGATTCACCTTGTCGGGAAAGAGCGTTTTGTACACTCAGTGTATATTTTCAAAGTAGCTTCCCCAACACTGATCAATACAAACTCTAATATTTTACAATACCTTCAGAAACTATTCAGACCCCTTGACTTTTTCCACATTTTGTTACGTCAGTCTTATTCTAAAATGTATTAAATGTTGTTTTTCCCTTATGAATTTACACACAATACCCCATAATGACAAAGCAAAAACAGGTTTTTAGACATTTTTGCAAATGTATAAAGAAAACAGAAATATCACATTTACATAAGTTTTATTTATTTTACCTTTATTTAACCAGGCAAGTCAGTTAAGAACAAATTCTTATTTTCAATGACGGCCTGGGAACAGTGGGTTAACTGCCTGTTCAGGGGCAGAACGACAGATTTGTACCTTGTCAGCTCGGGGGTTTGAACTCACAACCTTCCGGTTACTAGTCCAACGCTCTAACCACTAGGCTACCCTGCCGCCCCTGAAGTATTCAGACCCTTTACTCAGTACTTGGTAGAAGCACCTTTGGCAGTGATTACATCATCGGGTCTTCTTGGGTATGACGCTGCAAGCTTGGGACACCTGTATTTCGGGAGTTTCTCCCATTCTTCTCTGCAGATCCCCTCAACCTCTGTCAGGTTGAATGGGGAGCGTTCCTGCACAGCTATCGTCAGGTCTCTCCAGAGATGTTGGTTCGGGTTCATGCCCGAGCTCTGGCTGGGCCACTCAAGGACATTCGGAGACTTGTCCCGAAGCCACTCCTGCATTGTCTTGGCTGTGTGCTTAGGGTCATTGTCTTGTTGGAAGGTGAAACTTCGCCCCAGTCTGAGGTTCTGAGTGCCCTGAAGCAGGTTTTCATCAAGCATCTCTCTGTACTTTTCTCTGTTCATCTTTGCCTCTGACTAGTCTACTAGTCACTGCCGCTGAAAAACATCCCCACAGCATGATGCTGCCACCACCATTCTTCACCGTAGGGATGTTTCCAGGTTTCCTCCAAACGTGATGCTTGGTATTCAGGCCAAAGAGTTGAATCTTGGTTTCATCTGACCAGAGAATCTTGTTTCTCATGGTCTGAGAGTATTTAGGTGCCTTTTGGCAAACTCCAAGCGGGCTGTCATGTTCCTTTTACTGAGGAGTAGCTTCCACTGGCCACTCTACCATAAAGAGATGATTGGTGGAGTGCTGCAGTGATGGTTGTCCTTCTTGAATGTTCTCCCATCTCCACTGAGGAACTCTAGAGCTCTTTCAGATTGACCATCGTGTTCTTGGTCACTTCCCTGACCAAGGCCCTTCTCCCCCGATTTCTCAATTTGGCCAGGCGGCCAGCTCTAGGAAGAGTCTTGGTGGTTCCAAACTTCTTCCATTTAAGAATGATGGAGGCCACTGTGTTCTTGGGAACCTTCATTGCTGCAGAAATGTTTTGGTACCCTCCCCCAGATCTGTGCCTCGACACAATCCTGTCTCGGAGCTCTATGGAAAATTTCTTCGACCTCATGGCTTGGTTTTTGCTCTGACATGCACTGTCAACTGTGGGCCCTTATATAGACAAGTGTGTGCCTTTCCAAATCATGTCCAATCAATTGAATTTACCTCAGGTGGACTTAAAGATGATCAATGGTCTCATAGCAAAGGGTCTAAATACTTATGTAAATAAGGTATTTCTGTTTTGTTTTTCTATAAATTTGCTAACATTTCTAAAAACCTGTTTTCATATTTTGTGTAGATTGCTGAGCAAAACATAATATTTAAGCAATTTTAGAATAATGCAACAAAAATGTGGAAAAAGTCAATGGGTCTGAATACTTTCTGAAGGCACTGTATAAGACTGACATGCAGTAGTGCTAAACTGTTGAATATGCCATTTGTCTGTACAGAGTAGTCCATAACTTTATACGTTTGTGTAATTTTATTTGATCAAATCTGTAATTTAGGAAATTAGGAGACACATCTAATGCAGATCCTATAAATATTCAAATGGTCCACTAGATTTATATTTAATTGCAGATTTTTTTTCAATCAGGCTTGGGGAATGTATCTTTGACATACTATGGTAACTCCCCTGTTTCCTCTTTTGATTAAAAGGTTATTACAGCCCCTCGTGCAATATACTCATTCCCAATCTGGTATCTTTTGTCTCTGTGGTGGACAGATGGCATTTGGCATTAAAAAGTCTCTCAGGAGGCTCAGTGAGAGCAGTGGAGTGACTGCTAAAAAACCATTTGTGACTCAGTGGAGGTCAGAGGAGGAATACCCATTAATATAGTCAGAACAGGTTTCCTCCTTTATGATAAACCACACATTTAAATTGTATGTTTCCTCGAAAACCCAATTCAAACACTGAGTAACTTTTTTTCATCATGTATTTTAATGTGATTGTAATGTTTTTTTTCCCCCACCAGAAGGCTGACCCACTTAGTATTTAGTATTTTATTAGGATCCCCATTAGCTGTTGCCAAGGCAGCAGCTACTCATCCTGGGGTCCAAACAGAGATAAAAACATTTAATCAAACAAAGCAATGTGCATTATACAAATTTACATTGGTCCATTATAATATTACAATGCTATGTTACATTACTAAGAATAATGTGTGGGTGTGTGTTTTATAGTGTGTGTGTGTTAGATAGTGTGTAAGTGTATGTCTCTTCACAGTTTGCGTCGTGCCGTTTTATCAGGGTTTTTTTAAATCAGATTTTCCTGCTAGCTTGAGTTACCTGAGGTGGAAGAGAGTTCCATGTAGTCATGGCTCTACATAAGTTATGTATGACAATTTGGTACTTTTAACATGTCAATACCTCTCACAAAGACCAGTAGTGATGCAGTCAATATCTCCTCTACTTTGAGCCAGGAGAGATTGATATGCATGTTGTTGATATTATCCCTCCATGTACATTTAAGGGCTAGACATGCTGCTCTGTTCTGGGCCGACTGTAATTTACCTATGTCCTTCTTTGCCACACTTGACCATAAATACAGTGCAGTAGTCCAGGTTTGATAAAACTACGGCCTGCAAGACTTGTTTGGTTGATTGTAATGTCAAGAAAGCAGAACAGCGCTTTATCACGGACAGCCCTCCCCATTTTAGTAACCGTTGAATTTATTTGTTTTAACCACGTCAGCTTACAATTGAGGGTTACACCAAGCAGTTTAGTCTCCTCAACCTGCTCAATCGCCACCTCATTCATGTCTGGATTTAGCGAATGATTTGTCCCATAAACAATGGTTTTCGTTTTTGATATATTTAGGTCTAGCATATTACTATTCTAAAACTGACTGCAGCTCTTTGTTAAGGGTTGCAGGGATTTCTTGCTGTGGTAGCTGATGTGTACAATGTTGAGTCATAAGCGTACATAGACACACAGGCTTTATTCAAGGCTAGTAGTAGGTCATTAGTATAAATAAAATTTTAAAAAAGAAAACAGTATAGGGCCAAGGCAGCTGCCTTGAGGTATACCACACTTTACCTGGTTTACGTTAGAGAAGCTACCATTAAAGAAACCCCTCTCTGTTCTATTAGATAGGTAGCTCTCAATCCATAATAGGGCAGAGGACGTAAATCTATGACATATACATTTTTTCAGCAATAGATCATGCTAAATAATATCAAGAGCTACACTGAAGTCTAAAAATACAGCTCCCACAATCTTCTTCTTCTTAATTTCTTTCAGCCAATCATCAGTTATTTTTGTCAATGTCATACATGTTGAGTACCCTTCCCTATAAGCATGCTGAAAGTCTGTTGTTCATCTGTTTACAGTGGAATAACATTGTACAGTGGGAGAAAAAAGTATTTAGTCCGCCACCAATTGTGCATGTTCTCCCACTTAAAAAGATGAGAGACGCCTGTAATTTTCATCATAGGTACAATTCAACTATGACAGACAAAATGAGAAAAAAAATCCAGAAAATCACATTGTAGGATTTTTAATGAATTTATTTGCAAATTATGGTGGAAAACAAGTATTTGGTCAATAACAAAAGTTTATCTCAATACTTTGTTATATACCCTTTGTTGGCAATGACAGAGGTCAAACGCTTTCTTCACAAGTCTTCACAAGGTTTTCACACACTGTTGCTGGTATTTTGGCCCATTCCTCCATGCAGATCTCCTCTAGAGCAGTAGAGCAGTTTTGGGTCTGTTGCTGGGCAACACGGACATTCAACTCCCTCCAAAGATTGTCTATGGGGTTGAGATCTGGAGACTGGCTAGGCCACTCCAGGACCTTGAAATGCTTCTTACGAAGCCACTCCTTCGTTGCCCGGGCGGTGTTTTTGGGATCATTGTCATGATACATGGCCCCATTCATTCTTTCCTTTACACGGATCAGTCGTCCTGGTCCCTTTGCAGAAAAACAGCCCCAAAGCATGATGTTTCCACCCCCGTGCTTCACATTAGGTATGGTGTTCTTTGGATGCAACTCAGCATTCTTTGTCCTCCAAACACGACAAGTTGAGTTTTTACCAAAAAGTTATATTTTGGTTTCATCTGACCATATGACATTCTCCCAATCTTCTTCTGGATCATCCAAATGCTCTCTAGCAAACTTCAGATGGGCCTGGACATGTACTGGCTTAAGCAGGGGGACACGTCTGGCACTGCAGGATTTGAGTCCCTGGCGGCGTAGTGTGTTACTGAAGGTAGGCTTTGTTCCTTTGGTCCCAGCTCTCTGCAGGTCATTCACTAGGTCCGCCCGTGTGGTTCTGGGATTTTTGCTCACCTTTCTTGTGATCATTTTGATCCAACGGGGTGAGATCTTGTGTGGAGCCCCAGACCGAGGGAGATTATCAGTGGTATTGTATATCTTCCATTTCCTAATAATTGCTCCCACAGTTGATTTCTTCAAACCAAGCTGCTTACCTATTGCAGATTCAGTCTTCCCAGCCTGGTGCAGGTCTACAATTTTGATTCTGGTGTCCTTTGACAGCTCTTTGGTCTTGGCCATAGTGGAGTTTGTAGTGTGACTGTCTGAGGTTGTGGACAGGTGTCTTTTATACTGATAACAAGTTCAAACAGGTGGCATTAATACAGGTAATGAGTGGAGGACAGAGGAGCCTCTTAAAGAAGAAGTTACAGGTCTGTGAGAGCCAGAAATCTTGCTTGTTTGTAGGTGACCAAATATTTATTTTCCACCATAATTTGCAAATAAATTCATAAAAAATCCTACAATGTGATTTTCAGGATTTTTTTTCTAATTTCGTCTGTCATAGTTGAAGTGTACCTATGATGTAAAGTACAGGCCTCTCTCATCTTTTTAAGTGGGAGAACTTGCACAATTGGTGGCTGACTAAATACTTTTTTGTCCCACTGTATCTGGTCAAAGACCGTTTATTTCAAAAGTTTACTAAGCAGGCTGAATGGTCGGCTGTTTGAACCGGTAAAGGGTGCTTTACTTATGTAATATAAGTGCAAAAATGCTAAAAGACTAAAGGAATAAGGTCAAACCCTACAACACCGGCTCTGACACTCGACGCATGTGTCAAGGGTCAAAATCTATTACGGATTATAAAGGAAAAACCCAGCCATGACCTGACCAATGATGCCACTCTACCAGACAAAGCCTTTTTAACATGCTTCAGTGACAAAACACAGAGCCTTGCATAAACGGATGACTGGGTGATCTCGCTCTCCAAGGCTGATGTGAGTAAGCCCTTTAACACTCAAAAGGCCGCTGACCAGACGAAAAACCAGGGTACGACCTCAGGGCATGTGTAGACCAGCTGGCAGGCATCTTTATGAACATTTTCCACCTCTCCCAGTCCCAGTGCGTAATCCCCACATGTTTCAAGCAGATCACCATCGTTCCAGTTCCCAAGAACTCTAAGGTAACCTGAAACAATGAATGCCGCTCTATAGCATTCACATCTGTAACAATGAGGCGCTTAGAAAGCCTGGTCAGGGCACACATCAACTCCATCATCCCTAACACCTTAGACCCACTCCAGTTGGCATACCACCCCAACATATTCACAGACTATGCAATGATGAACAAACATATAAATGCAACATGCAACAATTTCAAAGATTTTACTGAGTTACAGTTCATATAAGGAAATCAGTCAATTGAAATAAATTCAATTAGGCCCTAATCTATGGATTTCACATGACTGGGAATGCAGATATGCATCTGTTGGTCACAGATACCTTTAAAAAAAGGTAGGGGTGTGGATCAGAAAACCAGTCATTATCTGGTGTGGCCACCATTTGTCTCATAAAGTGCAACACATCTCCTTCACATAGAGTTGATCAGGCTGTTGTTTGTGGCCTGTGGAATGTTGTCCCACTTCTCTTCAATGGCTGTGCTAAGTTGCTGGATATTGGCGGGAACTGGAACACGCCGACATGGGTCTGTGCATTATAATGCTGAAACATGAGGTGATGGCAGCATATTAATGGCATGGCAATGGGCCTCAGGATCTCATCACAGTATCTCTGTGCATTCAAATTGCCATCGATAAAATGCAATTGTGTTCATTGTCCTTAGCTTATGCCTGGCCTTACCAAAACCCGACCGCCACCATGGGGCACTCTGTTCACAATGTTGACATCAGCAAACTGCTCACCCTCATGACGCCTTACACGTAGTCTGTGAGGCCGATTGGATGTACTGTCAAATTCTCTAAAACGACAATAGAGGCGGCTTATAGTAGAGAAATTAACATTACATTCTCTGGCAACAGCTCTGGTGTACATTCCTGCAGTCAGCATGCCAATTCCATGCTCCCTCAAAACTTGACATCTGTGGCATTGTGTTGAGTGAAAATACTGCACATTTTAGAGTGGACTTTTATTGTCCCCCGCACAAGGTGCACCTGTGTAATGATCATGTTGTTTAATCAGCTTCTTGATATTCCACACCTGTCAGGGGGATGGATTATCTTGGCAAAGGAGAAATGCTCACTACAAGTGATGTAAATAACTTTGCGCACCAAATAAGCTTTTTGTGCATATGGAACATTTCTGGGATGTTTTATTTCAGCTCATGAAACATGGGGCCAGCACTTTACGTGTTGCGTTTATATTTTTGTTCAGTTTAAATTTCAATCCACACTACCCTCACCCACCTAGACAAGAGGGGAAATACAGTGACTTGCGAAAGTATTCGCCCCCCTTGGCATTTTTCTTATTTTGTTTCCTTCCGACCTGGAATTAAGATGGATTTTTGGGGGGTTTGTATCATTTGATTTACACAAAATGATTACCATTTTGAAGATGCAAAATATTTATTTTGTGAGACAAACCAGAAAAAAGACAACAAAACAGAACTTGAGAGTGCATAACTACTCACCCCCCAAAGTCAATACTTTGTAGAGCCACCTTTTGTAGCAATTACAGCTGCAAGTTACTTGGGGTATGTCTCTATAAGCTTGGCACATCTAGCCACTGAGATTTTGCCCATTCTTCAAGGCTAAACTGCTCCAGCTCCTTCAAGTTGGATGGGTTCCACTGGTGTACAGCAATCTTTAAGTCATACCACAGATTCTCAATTGGATTGAGGTCTGGACTTTGACTAGGCCATTCCAAGACATGTAAATGTTCCCCCTTAATCCACTCGAGTGTTGCTTTAGCAGTATGCTTAGGGTCATTGTCCTGCTGGAAGGTGAACCTCCATCCCAGTCTCAAATCTCTGGAAGACTGAAACAGGTTTCCCTCAAGAATTTCCCTGTATTTAGCGCCATCCATCATTCCTTCAATTCTGACCTGTTTCAAAGTCCCTGCCGATGGAAAAACATCCTCACAGCATGATGCTTCCACCACCACCATGCTTCACTGTGGGGATGGTGTCTCGGGGTGATGAAAGGGGTTTGGGTTTGCGCCAGACATAGCATTTTCCTTAATGGCCAAAAAGCTACATTTTAGTCTGCCATATGTTTGGGGAGTCTCCCACATGCCTTTTGGCCAACACCAAACGTGTTTGATAATTTTTTTCTTTAAGCAATGGCTTTTTTTCTGGCCACTCTTCCGTAAAGCCTAGCTCTGTGGAGTGTATAACTTAAAGTGGTCCTACGGACAGACTACAATCTCCGCTGTGGAGCTTTGCAGCTCCTTCAAGATTATCTTTGGTCCCTTTGTTGCCTCTGATTAATGCCCTCCCTGCCTCGTCTGTGAGTTTTGGTTGGGGGCCCTCTCTTGGCAGGTTTATTGTGGTGCCATATTCTTTCCATTTTTTAATAATGGATTTAATGTTGTGCTGTGGGATGTTCATTGTTTGGAATATTTTTTTATAACCCAACCCTGATCTGTACTTGTCCACAATTGTCCCTGACCAGTTTGGAGAGCTCTTTGGTCTTCATAGTGTTGCTTGCTTGGTGGTACCCCTTGCTTAGTGGTGTTGCAGACTGTGGGTCCTTTCAGAACATATGTACTGAGATCATGTGATAGATCATGTGACACTTAGAATGTACACAGGTGGACTTTATTTGACTAATTATGTGACTTCTGAAGATAATTGGTTGCACCAGATCTTATTTAGGGGCTTCATAGGAAAGGGGGTGAATGCACATGCACGCACCACTTTTCCATTTATTTATTTTTAATAATTATTTGAAACAAGTAATTTTTTTATTTCACTTCACCAATTTGGACTATTTTGTGTATGTCCATTACATGAAATCCAAATAAAAATCTATTTAAATTACAGGTTGTAATGCAACAAAATAGGAAAAGAGCCAAGGGGGATGAATACTTTTGCAAGGCGCTGTACCTACAGTTGAATTCGTAAGTTTTACATACACCTTAGCCAAATACATTTAAACTCAGTTTTTCACAATTCCTGACATTCAATCCTAGTAAAAATTCCCTGTCTTAGGTCAGTTAGGATCACCACTTTATTTTAAGAATGTGATATGTCAGAATAATAGTAGAGAGAATTGTTTATTTCAGATTTTATTTCTTTCATCACATGCCCAGTGGGTCAGAAGTTTACATACACTCAATTAGTATTTGGTAGCATTGCCTTTCAATTGTTTAACTTGGGTCAAACATTTTAGGTAGCCTTCCACAAGCTACCTAAAATGCTCCCGCAATAAGTTGGGTGAATTTTTGGCCAATTCCTCCAGACAGAGCTGCTGTAACTAAGTCAGGTTTGTAGGCCTCCTTGATCGCACAAGCTTTTACAGTTCTGCCCACACATTTTCTGTGGGATTGAGGTCAGGGCTTTGTGATGGCCACTCCAATACCTTGACTTTGTTGTCCTTAAGCCATTTTGCCAAAACTTTGGTAGTATGCTTGGTGTCATTGTCCATTTTGAAGACCCATTTGCGACCAAGATTTAACTTCCTGACTGATATCTTGAGATGTTGCTTCAATATATCCACATAATTTTCCTGCCTCATGATTCCATCTATTTTGTGAAGTGCACCAGTCCCTCCTGCAGCAAAGCACCCCCACAACATGATGCTGCCACCCCGTGCTTCACAATTGGGATGGTATTCTTTGGCTTGCAAGCCTCCCCCTTTTTCCTCCAAACATAATGATGGTCATTATGGCCAAACAGTTCTATTTTTGTTTCATCAGACCAGAGGACATTTATTCCGAAAGTACGATCTTTGTCCCCATGTGCAGTTGCAAACCGTAGTCTGGCTTTTTATATGGCGGTTTTGGAACAGTGGCTTCTTCCTTGCTGTGCGGCCTTTCAGGTTATGTCGATATAGGACTAGTTTTTATTGTGGATATAGATATTTTTGTACCTGTTTCCTCCAGCATCTTCACAAGGTCCTTTGCTGTTGTTCTGGGATTGATTTGCACTTTTCGCACCAAAGTACGTTCATCTCTAGGGGACAGAACGCGTCTTCTTCCTGAGCGGTATGACAGCTGCACGGTCCCATGGTGTTTATACTCGCATACTATTGTTTGTACAGATGAATGTGGTACCTTCAGGCGTTTGGAAATTGCTCCCAAGAATGAACCAGACATGTGGAGGTCTACAATGTTTTTTCTGAGGTCTTGCTGATTTCTTCTGATTTTCCAATATGTCAAGCAGAGGCACTGCGTTTGAAGGTAGGCCTTGAAATACATCTACAGGTACACTTCCAATTGACTCAAATGTTGTCAATTAGCCTATCGGAAGCTTCTAAAGCCATGACATAATTTTCTGGAACTTTCCAAGCTGTTTATAGGGGCAGTCAACTTAGTGAATGTAAACTTCTGAACCACCGGAATTGTGATCCAGTGAATTATAAGTGAAATAATCTGTCTGTAAACTATTGTTGGAAAAATTACTTGTCATGCACAAAGTAGATGTCCTAACCAACTTGCCAAAACTATAGTTTGTTAACAAGAAATTTGTGGAGTGATGGAAAAGCTAGTTTTAATGACTCCAACCTAAGTTTATGTAAACTTCAGACTTCAACTTTATATGAGCACGCTGTTCATTGACTACAGCTCAGCGTTCAACACTATAGTCCCCTCCAAGCTCATCACCAGGCTTGGGACCCTGGGACTGAACACCTCCCTCTGCAACTGGATCCTGGACTACCTGACGGGCCAGCACCCAGCTGGTAAGGGTAGGTAACAACACCTTCGCCACGCTGACCAACAACACTCAGTTGTGTACTTAGTCCCCTCCTGTACTCCCTGTTCACCCACTACTGCGTGGCCAACTCCATCATCAAGTTTGCTGATGACATGGCGGTGGTGGGCCTGATCACCGACAGTGATGAGACAGCCTACAGAGAGGAGGTCAGAGACCTGGCAGTGTGGTGCCAGGACAGCAATCTCCACCGTAACTTCAGCAAGACAAAGGAGCTGATTGTGGAATGCAGGGGGGGTGCACACCCCCATCCAGACCAACAGAGTGGAGATGAGAGGGTCAAGCGCTTTAAGTTCCTTTGTGTCCCAACCAAGAATATCTTAACATGGTCCTCTCACACCGGCACAGTTGTGAAGAAGGCGTGACACCGCCCCTTCACCCTCAGAAGGCTAAAGATATTTAGCAAGGCCCCTAAGATCGTCAAGAACTTCTACAGATGCACCATTGAGAGAATCTTGACTGGCTGCATCACTTCCTGGTATGGCAACTGCACCGCCCTCGACCGCAAGGACCTACAGAGTGTGGTCCGGATGACCCAGCACATCACTGGGGACGAGCTCCCACCCATTCAGGACATACACACCAAGCAGTGTCTGATGAAGGCCTGAAGCATTACCAACGACTCCAGTCACCCCTGCTATAGACTGTTCTCTCTGCTTCCGTCCGGTAGGCGGTACCAAAGCATCAGGTCTCGGACCAACAGGCTCCGAGTGTAACGAGAGGCAGACCAAAATGCAGCGTGGTTATAATTCATGGTTCTTTAATAATGAAACTATGCATGAAGAAACTACAAAACAAGAAACGTGAAAACCCGAAACAGTCCCGTGTGGTACAAACACTGACACAGGAGACAACCACCCACAAAACCCAACACAAAACAGGCTACCTAAATATGGCTCCCCCAATCAGAGACAATGACTAACACCTGCCTCTGATTGAGAAACAGATCAGGCCCAAACACAGAAACAGACAAACAAGACATCCAACATAGAATGCCCACTCAGATCACACCCTGACCAAACAAAACATACAAACATACAAAGCAAACTATGGTCAGGGTGTGACACCGAGACAGCTTCTACCCCCATGCAATGAGACGTTTAAACAGATAGACAAAAGATACCCACCCCCACCAAGGACTATATAAACTGACTATATGCATACTCACAGGTCTCTACCCACACCTACACTGACACTCTTACACACACACACACACACACACACATTCACATCCACACTCATGTGCCTTCAGAAAGTTTCACACCTCTTGACTTTTCCACATTTTGTTGTGTTACAGCCTGAATTTAATGTAGCTTTTTTTAATGTAGCTTTTTGTAACAGTCCTGCACACAATACCCCATAATGTCAAAGGGGAATGATGTTTTTGAAATGTAACAAATTAATTTAAAAAATGAAAAGCTTTAATGTATTGAGTCAGTAAGTATTCAACCCCTTTGTTAGGGCAAGCTAAATAAGTTCAGGAGTAAAATTTTGCTTAATAAGTTGCATCAAAACATGATTATAGAATGACAACCTCATCTCTGTACCCCACACATACAATTATCTGTGAGGTCCCTCTGTTGAGCAGTGAATTTAAAACACAGATTCAACCAGAATCAGCAGGTAGGTTTTCCAATGCCCCGCAGAAAAGGGCACCTGTTGGTAGATGGGTAAAACTTAAAATTAAAGCAGACATTGAATATTCCTTTTAGAATGGTGAAGTTATTCATCACACTTTGGATAGTGTATCAATACACCCAGTCACTACAAAGTTACAGAGTTTAATGGAGGTAATAGGAGAAAACTGAGGATGGATCAACAGAATAAAACTATTCAAAAACGTGCATCCTGTTTGCCATAAGACACTAAAGTAAAACGGCAAAACGTGTTGCAAAGAAATTAATACAAAGCGTTATGTTTGGGGGCAAATCCAACACATTACTGAGTACTACTCTTCGTATTTTCAAGCATAGTGGTTGCTGCATCGTGTTATAGGTATGCTTGGCAAGGACTAGGGAGTTTTTTTTATGATAAAAATAAACAGAATAGAGCTAAGCACAGGCAACATCCTAGAGGAAAACCTGGTTCAGTTTGCTTTCCAACAGACACTGGGAGACAAATTCACCTTTCAGCAGGACAATAACCTAAAACCCAAGGACAACTATACACAGTTACCATAAGCGTGGTTTTGATCAGAATGTTGTTAGTTCTTTCTCGATGACTCACTTGGCAGTTGATACATCATCATTGAGTGGTTGATATACCAGACCTGGGTTGAAATCCTTAAAATACATTGAGCATTTGCTATAGCCTGCCTGGTGGGCAGGGTTTGCAGTTTTTTGGATAAATCTATTGGTTCTGTTATGCTAGTCAACCTCAATCAAGCACAGCTGTAGTATTTGCAATTATTTCAAATAGTGTTTGAATCCAGGTCTGGTAGATACACAAATGGCCTTTCAAAAACGTATACCAACCAAGGCTTATACCAACCAATGCTGTGGCTTGTGCTACTTTTGCCTTTGCTTCCACCAGAGTAGTGGGGCACACGTCTGAACTCGAAAGCTTCATAAGTTCCATGATCGCCTGTTCCCCATTCCATATCCCAGAGGGCACACATGTGTTCAGCTATCACTCTGGAGGTGTAATTTACACCTCCCCAGCTGAGGCAGTCTGTTGCATCATTGGCACATCTCCTACCTTTGTCTGGTTGTTGGGGAAGAGATCCAAATGCCTTTGGAACCTGTTGAACTGTTTTCGTCCCGTTTGGCTTGTTCTGAGATCACTGCCGTGCTGTTAGTTGATATGTCAGTTTGGTAACATAATGACGGCCTTGTGTAATGTGCTATTATAGCACCGACTTCAAGCCTTTTGCACTCTACTCGCTTGTTTTGTCCTGTTTTAACCAACTAACCAATTGTAATTGCTTAATTTTCAGATCAGTGTAAATTTCAAAATATATAGTTGTTGTTATGGAATTGTACACCTTGGAAACTTTGTACCCCTGCTGGCCCCCACAACTGATCTGTCATACACTTAGATGGGAGAGCCTGGCTCCATGTCAGGCCTCTATCACCGGGTCTGTCTCAACCTTTCATTGCCTGTCCCAGAATCCTTACCTAGGTAGTTGTTTGGTCTTGAACTTCAAGACCACAAGGAATCATTCACAAAAATTAAACTCATATGTTGTGGCACTTAGTATATTAATGCTGTAACAATGCATTAGTGTTTAGTAATTGTTCTTTAGTTAACTAATGTTTTATGGACCATCTATGTCCATATTTCAAGCATTAAAAAAAAACTTTTATAAATGAGGCACATTCAATGCCTTATGAGTGTTTTTCAGAGAGCATGGAGGCCTGGTCACTGAGATCCATTACTTTGGGTGAAAGCAGAAAACATGTGCCTTAATCCTCCAATGCTCATTCAATTAGCCAACTACTCAATTTACAGTATTTCAAGTAGAGGTCGACCGATTATGATTTTTCAACGCCGATACCGATTAACACTTATTTTAACTTAATATAATACATCAATAAAATCAATTTAGCCTCAAATAAATAATGAAACATGTTCAATTTGGTTTAAATATTGCAAAAACAAAGTGTTGGAGAAGAAAGTAAAAGTGCAATATGTGCCATGTAAGAAAGCTAACGTTTAAGTTCCTTGCTCAGAACAAAAGCTGGTGGTTCCTTTTAACATGAGTCTTCAATATTCCCAGGTAAGAAGTTTTAGGTTGTAGTTATTCTAGGAATTATACGACTATTTTTGTCTATACCATTTGTATTTCATTAACCTTTGACTAATTTATGTTATTATAGGCACTTTAGTATTGCCCGTGTAACAGTATAGCTTCCATCCCTCTCCTCGCTCCTACCTGGGCTCGAACCTGGAACACGACAACAGCCACCCTCGAAGCAGCGTTACCCATGCAGAGCAAGGGGAACAACCACTCCAAGTCTCAACCACTCCAAGTCTGAAACGCTATTAGCTCGCACCCTGCTAACTAGCTAGCCATTTCACGTCGTTTACACCAGCCTAATCTCGGGAGTTGATAGGCTTGAAGTCATAAACAGCGCTGTGCTTATGAAGAGCTGCTGGAAAAATGCACAAAAGTGCTGTTTGAATGAATGCTTACGAGCCTGATACTGCCTACCATCGCTCAGTCAGACTGCTCTATCAAATCATAGGCTTAGTTCCGTATTTTATCTAACGGGTGGCATCCATAAGTCTAAATATTCCTGTTACATTGCACAACCTTCAATGTTATGTCATAATTACCTACAATTTTGGCAAATTAGGCAGCCCAAACTGTTGCATATACACTGACTCTGCGTGCAATGAACGCAAGAGAAGTGACACAATTTCACCTGGTTAATATTGTCTGCTAACCTGGATTTCTTTTAGATAAATATCCACATTTAAAAATATATACTTCTGTGTATTGATTTTAAGAAAGGCATTGATGTTTATGGTTAGGTACACATTGGAGCAACGATACGCACCGCATCGATTATATGCAACGCGGGACACGCTAGATAAACTAGTAATATCGTCAACCATGTGTAGTTAACTCGTGATTATGATTGATTGATTGTTTTTTATAAGAAGTTTAATGCTAGCTAGCAACTTACGCGAATGCAGTAGAAGCCAAGGTAACAGGCAGGCTCCTCGTGGAGTGCAATGTAATCAGGTGACAAGGTAAAAATCTGTCGTTCTGCCCCTGAACGAGGCAGTTAACCCACCGTTCCTAGGCTGTTATTGAAAATAAGAATGGGTTCTTAACTTGCCTAGTTAAATAAAGATTAAATAAAGGTGTAAAAAAAAATACCGATTTCCGATTTGTTATGAAAACGTGAAATCTTCCCTAATTAATCGGCCATTCCGATTAATCGGTCGACCTCTAATGTCAAGTACTGTGGGCCAGAGTACCACAGAGGTCCTGACCCCCGAATTATGGGGGATAAAAGGAGGGGTACAGCCAATGGCTTTGCTCAATATACAGGAGCAACGGCTTAGTTTACAGATAGATGTAGAATCATAATTTTAGCTAGGTTGCTACAGCAGGAACAAAATTATACAGCAACAGGAATTAAAATTAATCTACATTTTTTGGAGGGGTTGATACATTTTTCGTAAGGGAAAACCAGGTCTGAAATTTCAAAGTGGAAATTACAAACCTCAGAAGCCTTTTGAAACCTGAAATACAATAGAAGTTTTACATTTCCTGCACTGCAAGAAAGTTGTCCTGAAAAAAGGTTGAACAAATTAAGATACCTGGAATAACCTGCATGACCCACACAGCATGGTGGAATTTGTACCCTCTGTAAATGTAGTGTACATTCATTATGGCAATAAATAAGGAATAATTAGTGTGTGATAGTCACACACTGCACAGGTATTGGTTTTATGTTACAGCCAACAACACTTTGCTGCAATGTAGTCATGTTGGCAAATCAAGTACTAAGACTCATTTTTCGATTACAAACTCAAAGATAACAGGGCAAAGATAACTTGCTGTATGTATATTAGGAATGTTGAAAGGCTGCAGGGATGACTCTTTCTACCACACTCCTCTTTACAAGTGGTACTGAGTTCTCATGTCCCAAAATTTCTCACCGAATTTGTCATCCCAATTGCAGTGCCATCTTGACCGTTTAGAATGTACTGAGGGCTGTGGGTTTGTAGAGAGCACTGTACTGCACACTGATATGCTGCGGCTTCCATCATTAATCCTTGTATTGCCATACCATAAAAGATCTAACCTCAAATATATGTTGACACAATTTTAAAATCTGATATCTATAGGAAATAAGTTTCATTGTATTTTAAAAAATAAATTTTAAAAATAAATCTATAAATTCAGTAAATACCAATTTAAGAAAATCAAATGTAGATTAATAATTTATTTTCGGACATAAACAATCATATATTTATTTTGAAGATGATCTTGTCAACATTTTTCTTCTACGTTACCTCTACTCAGCCAAGTGATGCTGTGCTATAGGATTCGACCAGCAGGTGGTGCAGTTTGAAGGAATTGTATTGTGGAAAGTTAATATTGTATGCATCCTGCATACAGGGCTCATTGGAATTGATCACCATGCACTGGATGACAGCGTTTTAGAGCAAAAAGTTACAGGGCGTTTGGGAAGTTTTCTTAGGGAAGTTTGTTCTCTCACACAGATGCCACTGGAATTCCTTAGTTAATAAGGAGCTGACACACACGCCTGCACACACACACACACACACACACACACACTGCCTGGCACTGTCTGTCAGCCTGCCATCTGTCTGTCAGCCTGCCATCTGTCTGTCTGTCTGTCTGTCTGTCTGTCTGTCTTTGTCTCTCTGTCTGTCTGTCTTTGTCTCTCTGTCTCTCTGTCTGCCTGTCTGTCTATTTCAGATGTCACATATGAAGTGTGAAAAAAACTAACAATTGCAACGCTGCAAACCACACAGAAATGTTGGAACACGGGAGTGATGTTTCAAAGTAAAGACCAGGCCTCTTCCTCAAGAGCCTGATCGAATGTCTTCATTGATCCAGACAGACAATGACGTCATTGGCCTTGGCAAGCTCCCTTACTGTACTCTGGGTCTGTTGTTGTACCTGCAGAGAGCCGAAGGGGACATGCGCGCATAATGACAGGGATCTTCTAAACATGTCTGTATGAGCCTCAGGTCACCTTCACCAGAGACAAACATAATGCCTTTCCAAATAGAATTGAATAAGGATTCAGTTGTATTAGAAGCCTACATTGCAACACTATTGGAATTGTATTGTATACTGTCTACCCTTGGAAACCTACTTTATAAACCTGGGCTCTTTAATAACTGACAATTGAGCAGTTTTAAGAGCCCATCTGATTAACCCAAGCGAAAAAAATAAATTGAAGTATATTTAAATCATAATAAATTAATATGTTTTAATATATGTGTGTGATAAATATACTTTTTGGCACATGCGTTTTTGAAAGTAGACTTTAAGTATATTTTGTGGACATTTAAGTTAAGTGTATTTTCAAAAAAGTATATTTAATTATATATTTTTGAGATATGAGTATACTCTCGGGAAGCATGTTCCTCAGCTGTGCATGTTTCCTTATGTTGAATAAACAATCTTATCATTGTCAACTGTCCCTGCACACTTCTGAACAGGAATTCAGAAAGTACTTAAACTCATTATTGGTACTGAAACTATTGTAACTTGCAAAAGTATTCATACCACTTGGATTTCTTGAAATTGTATTGTTACAAAGTGAGATTAAAATGGATTACATTTTTGGTCAACAATCTACACAAATACTCTGTAATGTCAAAGTGTAAGTGTGTTTTAACGATTTATAGAAATGAAATAACTAAAACATAATCATTGCGTAAGTATTCACCCCCATGAATCAATGCATGTTAGAAACCCCTTTGATACAGATTACACTGGTTTGTCCTCTTGGGTAAGTCTACCTAAGAGCTTTACATACCTGTATTCTGCAATATTAGCACCTTATTGTTTTCATAATTCTTCAAGCTCTGTCAAAATGTTGGGTAATCATGGCTAGACAGCTATTTTTAAATCTTGCGATAGATTCTCATACAGATTTAAGTCAAAGCTGTAGCTTGGCCACTCAGGAACATTCACTGTCTTCTTGGTAAGTGACCAGTGTAGATTTGGCCTTGTGTTGTAGGTTACTGTCCTGTTGAAAGGTGAATTCCTCTCCCAGTGTCTGTTATAAAGCAGACTGAAGCAGGTTTTCCTCTAGGATTTTGCCTGTGCTTAGCTCCAAGTTTTTTTTTTATCCTGAAAAACTCTCCAGTATTTGCCGATGTAAAAGATACCCATACCATGATGCAGCCACTACCATGCTTGAAGACAAGGAGGCTCAGTGATGTGTTGTGTTGGATTTGCCTCAAACATAATTATTTGCTTTGCATAATTATTAACTTGACAATGCTTAAAGAGATATTCAATGTCTGATTTGTTATTGTTACCCATCTACCAATCAATGCCCTTCTTTATGATGCTTTGAAAGGCTTCCTGGTCTTTGTAGTTGAATCTGTGCTTGAAATTCAGTACTTGACTGAGGGACCTTTATGGATGTTGTATGTACTGTATGAGGAACAATATGGTTAGTCATTTAAAAATGACTATATTTTAGTTATCAAATTTGTATTCATCTTTTTTTTAGATCTTCTACTTTGACGTAATAGTATTTTGAGTAAATTGTTGACAAAAAAATGACAATGAAATCAATTTTAACCCCACTTTTCAACACAATAAAATGTGAAGAAATTCAAGGGGTATTAATACTTTTACAAGGCACTGTATACTTATAGTGTACTTGATCACTCACAGTGTTTCAACTGATGATTCAACTTTAAAACAACTCCAAGTGTATTTTGAATGACAATACTAAATTACAACTAAAGTGTTTGAAATGTAAGTAACATTTTAATGAGTGTGTAAGTTTAATGATAATGAACATAAAGTAAACTTAGACTGAAAAACAATTCATTTAAAGTACACATTTAATAAGTGTATTGAAGGTTGATGATGGTATATTTATAGTATACTAAAAGACTGAAAAACAGTGATTTAAAGTACACTTTTAACAAGTATATGGAAGGTTTATGATAGTATACTTATATTATACTTAAGATATACTAGAAAAGTATATCTTATATTTGTTGTATATTTAAGTATACTTTAGTGTTCTTGTAATATATTAAAATACAATAAAAAATGGTTTGGGTAGCTACCGCCTCTTACTGGCAGAGGCAGGTTGCTTTACATATGTTCCTGATTCCTTAGAAAATGGATGTGAATGCGTGACCACAAGGTCAAATAATCACATTTGACTCCTTGTCATGCTTAGAGGTTACTTTACATATTTAAACATTTGCATAATATTATCTACACAGTTGTCCTGTCAAGGGTGTTACAGAGCCTTCTTTGAAGTTCTACTTTTAGGGAGATTTGTTTTTGCAAGATGGTGTGGCTATTATGGTGATTTCCCTATTTTTGAAGCCAAATATAGGCTAGTACTTCAACTTGATTATTTATAATTATTTCAGAGACGTATAACTCACAACAACAAACAAATGTGTTGACCAAATGATAGAGCTAATTATCTTGTTTAGAGCTGAGGAGGCTCCCTCCAGGCAAACCAGCCTATACATACTGTAGCCCTCAAGGAATTGATGTCGCTGTTCCTGTCGTACACTGTACTATAATTAGCTTCAGGCTTCACAGTTACAACAACTCTGTAGGATGGCCTCCCTCGCACCCCAACATAATTATTGATCGATGTTACCTACAAACACACCGTAAACCAATGTGTCTTTAGTACAGTTATGTCGGGGGATTAAGTGCAGTGATGGATACACGAGCACTGTAACAGTGTTTTTCTAAATAGGCCCACTCTCTGTGCGAGTGAAAGAACATCGCCTACATACAGTACATTACCAAGCCTCTACCTTTTTGTTTTAGTTAGAGGATACAAAAAAAGGACACAGCCAAAGACTGTGAGTTTTTTTTTTTCTCTTCTTTTTCATTATCTCATATGCGCTGGATCATTCTGCTAAGTGTAGCGCTGGTATCTCCTGGCTGGCATATCAGTTAATCGGGTAACCTCAACGGAGAGACAGGGTCATCGCAGCAATCTAAGATCCTCCACATACCCGCGGTTTTGAAAAGATTGACCTTTATGACCATAACACTTGTAGATATTAGTATCATCAAACCAGAGCGGTTTGGTTAAATGCGGAAGACCCTTTTCATTTCAGGCATTCAGTTGTACAACTGACTAGGTATCCCCCTTTCCCTTGATTTTGACAGAGAGGTCATGGTCTTTTTTCATATGAGCCCTGTGTAAAAACATCAAACATACAGTATATACAGTGCATTCTGAGATTATTCAGACCACTTGACTTTTTCCACATTTTGTTACGTTACAGCCTTATTCTAAAATTGATTCAATATTTTTTTTCCTCATCAGTCTACACACAATACCCCACAATGACGAAGCAAAAACAGGTTTGTAGACATTTTTGCAAATATGTTAAATATAAAAACGGAAATATTACATTTACATAAGTATTCAGACCCTTTACTCAGTACTTTGTTGAAGCACCTTTGGCAGCGATTACAACCTTGAGTCTTCTTGGGTATGACGCTACAAGCATGGCACACCTGTAATTTGGGAGTTTCTCCCATTCTTCTCTGCAGATCCTCTGAAGCTCTGTCAGGTTGGATGGAGAGCATCGCTGCACAGTTATTTTCAGGTCTCTCCAGAGATGTTCGATCGGGTTCAAATCCAGGCTCTGGCTGGGCCACTCAATGATATTCAGAAATGTATCCCGAGCGCTCTGGAGCAGGTTTTCATCACAGATCTGGCTGTACTTTGCTCCGTTCTCTTTCCCTCGATCCTGACTAGTCTCCCAGTCCCTGCCACTGAAAAACATCCCCACAGCATGATGCTGCCACCACCATGCTTCAATGTAGGGATGGTGCCAGGTTTCCTCCAGACTTGACGCTTGGCATTCAGACCATTCTTGGTCACCTCACTAACCAAGGCCCTTCCCCCCCGATTGCTCAGTTTGGCTGGGCGCCCAGCTCTAAGCAGAATCTTGGTGGTTCCAAACTTCTTCCATTTTTAATAAATGTATTTACATTTTTTTTATTTCACCTTTATTTAACCAGGTTGGCCAGTTGAGAACAAGTTCCCATTTACAACTGCAACCTAGCCAAGATAAAGCAAATCAGTGTGACACAAACAACACTGAGTTACACATGGGATAAACAAACTTAGAGTCAATAACACAATAGAAAAATCTATATACAGTGTGTGCAAATGTAGTAAGATTAGGAAGGTAAGGAAATAAATAGGCCATAATAATAATTACAATTTAGCAATTAAACACTGGAGTGATAGATGTGCAGAAGATGAATGTGCAAGTAGAGATACTGGGGTGCAAGTGAAAAAGAAAAAAAATGATAACAATATGGGGATGAGGTAATTGGGTGGGCTATTTACAGATGGGCTGTTTACAGGTGCAATGATCGGTAAGCTGCTCTGACAGCTGATGCTTAGTTAGTGAGGGAGATATAAGACTCCAGCAGGTACTCTTCCCCCGATCTCTTCCTTGACACAACCCTGTCTTGAAGCTCTGAGGACAATTTATTCGACCACATGTCTTGGTTTTTGCTCTGACATGCACTGTCAGCTGTGGGACCTTATATAGACAAGTGTGTGCCTTTCCAAATCAATTGGATTAACCGCAGGTGGACTCCAATCAAGTTGAAGAAACATCTCAAGGATGCCTATTTAAATAAAGGTTCAATAATATAAATAAATAAAATGCTCAATGGAAACAGAATGCACCTGAATCTCATAGCAAAGGGCTGAATACTTATGTAAATAAGGTATTTATTTTCTAAATTTGTAATACATTTGCAAAAATGTCAAAAAACCTGTTTTCGATTTGTCATTCAGGGGGATTGTGTGTAGATTGATGAGGGAAAACTTTTCTTTAATCGATTTTAGAATAAGTCTGTAACGTAACAAATTGTGGGAAAAGGGAAGGGGTCTGAATACTTTCTGAATGCACTGTACAATATACAAAATTACCAAACACATTAAGAAAAATTGTCACATTTACCAGCATAGGTCTCTGATCATTTCTCTGAGCTGACCAAGGGGGACCAGAACATCTCATTTCAGAGATCCTTTATGAGTTGTTCCTCATAAAGGGGGGAAAAAATTAAAACCAACTCTATGGAGACAGAAGGGGCCTCCAGTGTCATCCAAGCCTGTGACCGGGTTTGGTAATTTCTAAGTCTAAATTGAATTAAGGATGATAGATACAAAGGACATTTCTGCATGAGTGCTTTGTAAATAAACACAAGAGAATACTGCTCTCTCCTTACATACAAAGAGGATCCAACCCTCTTTTTGATAAAAACATAATGTTGAGTTCTATAAGCATCACCAGTAATAAACCTAAGGGCACAATGGAAAACAGCATCTAGCGGTTTAAGTGCAAATGCTGCTGTATGCATATAGACAATATCCACATAATCAAAATGGACCATTTCCTTCCTTTTAACAAAAGTCAGACATGCTTTGTTTCTGTAAATAAACCAACCTTGAACGTCACCTTCTTCACCAGCTCAGTGACATGTTTTGTTTTTAATGACAGTTTTCTCTCAAGCCAGATACGAAGACATTTGTAGGAAGGAACTCGCTCACTTTGTGTAAAGTTCAAACTAGTCATTACAAGTTCATTTAAATCAGGTTTATGGGACCTAGAAAAAAACATGTATTTTGTTTTGTTTGCATTTAGCACTAACTTTAGGTCCAATTGTGACCACAGCAGTGCTAGAAAATCTGATTTAAAACTTGAAAAGCCTAATCCAATCCAGCAATGGAATACAACACTCTATCATCTGTATACAAATGAATCGATTTTGTTTTTACAGCATTACCAATGATATTTATATTGTTTGTAAACAGTAGAGGGCCGAGGAAAGGGGCACCCCTTTATGTAATTCAAGGAACTCAGATTTGACCCCATCTACCTTGATGGTCTGAGTTCTGTCATTGAGATAATTATCAAACCATCGGCAAGCATCAGTACCCAACCCTACCAGGGACAGCTTACTCAACAGAATAACATCGTTCTACAGCATCAAAAGCTTTTGACAAGTCTACAAACATGGAAGCCCAATTCTTTCTGTCATCTAAGGCATTTGCAATATCGTTTACAACATGCATGGTAGCCATAGTGGTACTGTGATTAGGTCTGAATCCGGATTGATTAATATTAAGAACACCATTTACAGACGGAAAATAACGTAGCTGTTTGTTGAGCAAAGATTCTAGGAATTTCGCAAGACAAGGGAGCCTGGAAATGGGTCGATAATTATCGAGATCACTACGATCCCCGCCCTTATGGAGTTGAGTGGCAACACAAAAGCTACTTTCCACACTTTTGGAATATTTACTGATACTGAAGTTAAATAAAAAAAATTAAAAAGTGTGTTACTGAGCCAGCAATGGTGCTGCATACTTAAGCAAAGACGGGTCCATATTGTCAGCCCCTAAAGACTTCTTGGTGTCAATAGCTTTTAAGGAAGCAACAACTTCTGTTTCTGTGAGTTGCCAAAAAGAAAAACCCTGATAAAATACCCTTTGCTAATCAAACATGAGATGGACACCACAATTTCCATCTAAATTGGAAATCAACATTTTTAGTACATGGCTGAGCATGTCTTTGCCCTCTTTGGCCTCTAGGGGGAGCAGGACCTGCAGCATTATGACTCGGTGGACTTTTGACTTGAAGGGCCGGAGGAGAGGAGGGATGGAAAGAATGACTGTGACCAAGGAGGCGTGCCAGGGAGCTGTAATGGGACAATATAACACCATTTCACCCACACATACAATTGGCCCAATGGTCAGTTAAGCGTAACATGTTGCAGTGCATTGTGGGTCCAGCTGGCCTGTAACTATACTGTGGAGAGGTGATAAGGGATTAGGCAAGTATGTTGATGCTCTAATTTGGTGTTTACAATCACTAATTGTTATTCGGATATAGGTCTTTCAGCTCATTCTTTTTGAGCCATTCACATGAGAAGTTTTATTTTCAAGGCAAAGGCATTGTTCCATCTTGCACTGTCACAAATGAACAGTTTTAAATTCTCCCATTCTCGTCCCCTTTCTGAAGACGGCAATACAATTCTCCCTCGTCTCCTGGCTTGCTGTCTCATTGTTTTGGAAGAAATCCAACGAGACTAAGGTTGTTGTTGTTTTTTATAGCATCCCATTTCTGCCATGACTATGTGAAATAGTACATCATCATAGCAGTATCAGGGATTTATCTGATCTGAATCCATGTTAAGAATAAAAGTCTCATTCTGGACTTTTCCATTCACTTCCTGGTGTGTTTCATTGTCTTCGCAGCGTCTCGCGCAGAGTGCTGAGTTGTCAGTAAAGTACTGCAGTGGGCACCAGGCCCTGGCCTTTATTTTGGAATTCTGTGACATTGTTTGATGGCTTGGCTTCCGCCTGAAACTGAAACAGTAAATCTATATGTCTGTCATCAGTCCCCTTACGCCTCCACATCCTGCCGGTTAGACTGAACATAATTTGATCTCTCAGAGGCCTGCATGGTTACATGTCAAATTCGGATCTCGGTTTAATCTGTAACTAAGTACAATTCCTCACATGAAACATCATTTACCTTTAATTACAGCACATTTAACAAAAATATGTACTTTTATAAATATACATATGTATTGTAAATCTGCTGAGGTTATATCTCAAGCCATGTAAGTATCTGGGATTTCCTCTAGCTGCTCAGACGGTTAGAGGATTCTCCTGTGTGAAAAATGTAGCGTTAATTAGTTCCATGACAAGGGCTGTGGTGCATATGTAGTTTGTATTTTGAAGTGCTTACAACATTGTGGTCTGAATTTGAATTGAGCTTATAGACTGTACATTTGGAAGTCTTTGAGGTCTTCAATCATCAGTCTTGTATCATCATAGAACCTGACAAGCCCCCCCCCCCCCCCCCCCCCCCCCCCCCCCCCAACTAAAGGATTGAACAACCCATTTCACTATGCTACATACGAATAACCACTACTGCAACAGACAGAATACAGTAGACGGACATGGAAACATGGAAACCCACACCCTCGTTCAAACCAGACCAAGCAGACAGTAACATGCAACACTTATTGCAGCATGCTCAGCAAAAACCATGCTGGCAGGCAATTTGTCTGTTGACCAACTTTTTGGAGTGAATTAAGAAGTAAAGACAAGCAGATTAAGCTTATTTTGACTGAGTTGCTATAAAAAAAAAAGAAAAGGGAACTATGTTCCTCTTTGTGTTATAAGAGAATGTGCCGTCTCGGCAGAGCCATTTGAGAGGTGTGACTTTTTCCAACTTTTCTGCTGAGTCATCTATTTGTCTTCTTTCCTTTCAAGACCTCTGAGGCTGCTCTGTACACACACACACATGCAAATTCTCACACACACAGTTACACTCTTACAAACATACCCAAGCAATGTGTCGACTGTAGTCATTTCTACTACTAGTACAACTAATACTACCACTACTACTACAACTACACAACTAGGCCTACTAAATAAACAAAACAACCGTTTTGGAATCTAACAATAAAACTCCGATCTCTACTGTACCAGCATCACAGCTGCTATAATGAGCCGATGGAAATGTTATTTCTCTGAAAACAAGTTGTACCCCCATCACTAATGGTGCTTTTCCATTGAGACTTACCCCCACAGCAGTGGACTGCCAGTGTTTTACGTTAATGTGAGCTCTAGTGTTATTTTGGTTCCATCAGGAGTGTGATCCTTAAGACTTGTGGCGAGCAGAATCAACAACTGCATCACGCAAGACTGTTGCTTTGTGAGAAGGTGTAAACGTTCACAGTTAGCCATTGTCATGTCATTTTTTTATTTAACCTTTATTTAACTAGGCAAGTCAGTTAAAAACAAATTCTTATTTACAATGACGGCCTACCCCGGCCAAACCCTAACCGGGACGACGCTGGGCCATTTGTAAACCGCCCTACGGGACTCCCAATCACAGCCGGTGGGGATACAGTCTGGAATCAAACCAGGGTCTGTAGTGATGCCGCTAAGCACAGAGATGCAGTCTTAGACTGCTGCGCCACTCGGGAGCCAGCTAAAAACTAACCAGAGCCTTGCCTTGGCTCCAAGATAGAGCAGGTCCCCTGGAGCCATGGCCCAGTGAGACATGGGGGACATCACATGTAGATGAAAACAGAAAAGTCTGAGCCTTTTAAGTAAAACACTGGGGTAAATCCTCATTGGGAAATGCACCATGAGTGAAAATGACTCAAGGAATTATCTGCTGCTCAACAAACCCTGTTTCTGAAATCAATGTTGAGAGCCATATTCAATACATTTTCTGTATGTTAGTTGCGTAATTCATGTAACACATTTATAATAGTAACACATTATAATAGTAACTCATGTTAATACAAAGTTGTATGACATGTTTGTGTGTGTGTACTAAACAATGTGCTGGAATACATTTGTCACACATACAGGACAATCTGTCTAAAATGTTTACAGTATTTGCCCAAGTTCACTTCAGACACAACATTAAAGTGCCAATATGCAGTTGGAGGGAACAAGTGTGTGTGAGAACTATTTTACTGGTCTGTCAATGGGGAATTGTCAAACTAAATAAGGCTAAATTAAGCAGCGAAGTCAACGTTTTTGTTATTAAGTATGCCTGTCCCTTGTATTTGTGTTGTGTGTATGGGTATAGTTGGGGTGTTAGAGATTGTGAGAAAGTGTGTGTGTGTATGAGAGTTTGTGCTTGGTTGGTTGTTTGGTTTGGCACAGACTACTCCATAAATGGGTGTATCTCTGTTAGCCACTCCCCATTTGACACACTGTGTGTTGGTATATAAAGATAGGTTTACTGTTGTCCTATCCAATGTATTTCACCTCGAAATACCAACGTCTCTGCGTAAGGTGAGTCCAAAATCATTTGATTGCATTCCTCTTGTCGAAAACTCACTATTGTTGTTTCACTGCCACTCAATGTGCATATTTTATGAATCATCACTTGATGATCAATGTGCATATTCTAAATGAATTTCAGATCTCTTTTCTTCATCGACATGATGGTCATATAGTCACTATTGTGAACCCATGATCGATTGTTAACTCACTTGATAATTTTCCAACAGTCAATAAGAGAACTACTCACAATCCAAAGAATTGAAAGAGCTCGAGGGTCCAAAAGGACACTCTGCCTAATATAAGGTTTAGTTATTTGGATTCTCAAAGACAGTTCAAATGAGAGAGCCATTCAGTCGGTGAAGAGTATGAATACTGTAATCATTGTTGCACAGTATGGAGGAATTGAGATATAGAAAACAAAACAAAATCGTTATTTATCTTTTAAGTAAAAAGTCCTCTTTAGGATATGATGGAGGCTCAGTAAATCAAATAATAATTTGTTTGTTCCTCAAATTAGCTTTTTTTTTTTTTTAAGATATACTTTATCAAAATGATTCTCTCATATGTACAGCAAAATCTTCCCATTAAATGTCAACCAGTTTTCTTTGCTTGGATTTAGATCTGAATCCAAGATGTTTGCATCAGTAACTCCTCTTATATCCAATGTATGATCTATGTTATATTGTTTTCCAATTCATTCACTTTTTAGTGACCTTTTCAAGGCAATGTGGGAAATACAAATCTCGGAATGCCTGAACGAACTTCCGTGTGGATTTCACAGTGACCTGAGACGTCTAAAAAAAAAAAATCTGTCCTTTAATATTACACCCAAATGTAGAAAATACATCCATTGTTGTGATGTTGATGTGACATCTTTGCCCAGTGGGATGGCAATTGCAAAATCTTATAATAACTTTATTTCATAAATCCCTCATTAAATTCTTTCTGTCTATCCCCTGCCTTTGTCACACCACGTTTGTCAATTTTCTCTCTTCCCAGCACCTGCAATGCCTGTCAACCTTCTACTCTTCCTCCTCCTCTTCCTCCCTGTTTGTCACAGCTGCCACACTGGCTCCTTCACCGACCGCCAGAAGGCTCCGTTCGTCACCCGGTCACAACCTGGCCGGAGAGGGTTTTGACATTGTCAAGATGCAGACCTCCGGCACCTTTGTGGTGGATGTGCGGAAGTTCATGGTGGGTGGACACGACGGTAACTGCACCCTGTGCACCAACACTCTGGTGGACAGCCAGGTCCAGAAGTTACCGCTCTCCGTACTGGACTGGAGCACAAAGGTGACGTGTCGTTGGAGCTTCAGCAGCCAGATGTACGAGTCGAGCAGCTCCGTTCTGAAGGAGACCACTAACTCTGCCAGCGTCAGCTGGAAAGCTGGCCTGGGAATCAAGGCCATTGCGGGCGTTGCTGTTGGAGGCGCACACTCCAAAACTGCCATGTTCGCCAGAGACACGTTCTCTTTCACCAGCCATAAATTAAAATGCAAATACTACACGTGAGTCAAGGTTTTGATTTTAGTGCCATAGGATGTAAATTAATGCCATCTAAAGCAACAACAAAAAAGCCAACAGCAATTTATATAGATTTTGTATGGAAAAAAACAGTGTTCTCCATGTTGTTGAAGTTGTTTTCATTCATCATACCTCTCTCCCTGTCCTTAGCTTCCGCCTCTGAACCCAACCTCCCCTGAGCCAGGAGTTTCAGGACTCCCTAAAAAAAACTCCAGCATGTACACTCACAAGACCGGCCCTGCCTACAGCCATTTCATCGCCATCTATGGCACCAACTACATCCGCAAGGTGAACTTTGGGGGCCGGGTGCACTCCACCACAGCCATACGCACCTGTGAGATTGCCATGAGCGGCCTCTCCCTCCATTCTGTCAGCAACTGTCTGGGGGTGGAAGCCAGTGGCGCCATCAAGGGTGTCACGATCAGCGCCGAGACCAATTAAGTCCCAGAGCAAAAAACTGAAGACAGGCCATAGCTTCGGAGCCACCTTCCCGGACGGCATCACTGAAGTGATCCTCTTCAACTCTGACATTAAGTCTGACTATAAAACCTGGCAGAAGTCCCTGAAGAAGGTCCCTGGTGTGGTGTCTTACCAGCTCAGCTCCTTGCACTTCCTGGCCAGAGACAACCCCATCCTTAAGGCCAACCTGCGCAATGTCGTCAGAGACTACATCCAGAAGTACGCTGTGTCCACCTCCTGCCCTTCTGCTTGCAAGATGGGGAGACGCAACAAAGACTGCATCTGTAAGTGTAGCGGTCACAGGAACGTGGACTCCAACTGCTGCCCCGGTAAACCGGGCGTGGCCAGGATGAATGTGACGGTGGTCCGAGGTACGGGGCTCTGGGGCGACAACGTATCTAAGACAGACGGCCACGTCAAGGTCTTCTACGGAAAGCAAGGCAGTTCCACTCCTGTGATCTGGAACAATGACTTCCCCTACTGGAACTACAGGATTCAGTATGGAACGGTGGATTTGAAAAGTAGACAGTGAGTTTTTTTTCTCCAATTTTTATGTTAAATAGTCAGATCCGTCTCTTGAGGGTTACTATGTATAGGCTTCCGGTACAAAGGAATAAGTGGAGCAGCAAGACATATGTTAAGGGTGTTTTGGGCCCTCTGTGTCTTTGTCGGTGGGATCTCCAGGGTAGTTTCCAGTTTGCTAATTATGCTCCCTATTCTATAAAACCTTGTAAGAGTAATAAAAAAAAAAGATACATTTAGAAAAAACATTTTTTAGGCAGCATTGTGAATATTTTGTGTATTACCACTGCTCTTACTTAGAGTGCTCTCTCTCATTCACCCACTCTCTGTGTTCCCTAACAGAGCCTTGAACTTTGAGGTGTGGGACCGCGACCACAGATGGAACGATGACCTGCTAGGAAAGGGCTCCATAACCCCTCAAAGGGGCATGAACCTCAACCAAAGTTTCAAGTTGAAACACGGTACAATTTTTGTGTCCCTGTCTGTAGTTTGCAGCCCCATCCTTCTGTGATCAGTATGCCCCCTCGCCTGGGTCCCAGGGTAGGCTGAGTTATGTCCATGACTGGGACAGTGAGACCGAGACGTTACCCACCCTCTTCCAGGGTTCCCACAGTAAACGGAACAGGACCGGTGCCCTTCATGTTAAATGACTTACTTAATTACAATATAATAATAATATATGCCATTTAGCAGATGCTTTTTATCCAAAAGGACTTACAGTACAGTGCATATATTTCAGAGTATGTGACCACCAGCGGGAATCCAACCCACAACCCTCTAACCAATACTCTTGTCATCTGAGCCACATAGGACTATTTACTCCTCTTCACTCCCTGTGGAGCATAAGGCCGCAACAACACACGACATGCCAGACGGTCCTTTGCAGTTCTCTCTCTGCTGCTTCACCTTTGTTACATGAGGCTAATGGTAAATCAGTTCAAAAATATTCATTAAATCTATAGGTCAACCAATTAGCTTGCGTTGAGAAGCTCGGTCTTTCCTTTCCAAGGCGATAAAATGATTCATTGCTTCAGGGTTGCCTCTACATTCGTATCGTTTTTCTTTCTGTCACAAAACAACATTCATTTCTCAATATTGACCCATTTTTTTTCTACAATTCTATGTAATGTCTGATACATCCAAATAGTTGGGGTTTCAGTATTACTCGTATAACCGCGACACACAAAAAAAAACTTCTTCAAAGTCATGCGAAAGGAGGGATTTTAGGTCTACTTGAGGCCTGCTTGAAGGGGAACATTACCCAAGTGCTTTTGCTGATTCATTACCACCCAGATGAAGTGGGTGAGACCAATGAGTCTGGATGCATCACTCTGGATGGTTGCAAATGGCATCCTATTCCATTTATAGTGCATTACCTTAGACCAGGTCCCATAGGGCTCTGGTCAAAAGTAGTGCACTATATAGGGAATAGGGTGCCATTTGGGACGCATACTCCGCATTAGACGAAGGTAACAGAAATATGACCACATTCCTCAACTGGCTTGGCAACAGCTGAGAAAGCAAATGTGGCTTACATTTAGTTTTCACTGTATTTATTATTTTTTGTTGTATAATTATGTTCCTTTCCTTTCACATTTGTTTAAACTTTGTTAATGAAACTTACATTTGATCATTGAATTTTCTTTTTTCTGCTTGTACTGTCATTCAATAAATTGAGTAGGCCTATCATGGTGCCAGTGATTATTGAACTACTGAATCATTTGATACGTGTGGGCTGAATCCTACCTGTGGGCTGAATTTACACGCGTTAACCCAGACATGTAAACCATGTTATTTGGGTCACTGGTAGACATGAGAATTCAAGTTATTCGTGGATTTAACATATTACAGTAGGGTTTTGGCCCTGAATGCCTTTACAGAGAAACAAAAATATTTCACACGTGTACAAATCACATGATTTCACATGAAACGTCACATGTGAAATCATGTGAAAACATGTTTTTGGAACACTTCACATGTGATCATGTTTTCACATGTGCAGCTTCATGTTATCACATGTTGCTTTATATGTTGCCACATGTTACCACATTAACTTCACATAAACTCATGTGTTCACATGAAATTCAAGGATTTTGTGATGACAGTTTAGAATTCTAATTCTAATGGCTGATTATTTGGAAAAGGATAATCACCTCTCAAGATGAATTCCTGGAGTAAAATGTTTTTATGACTTTTTGAAGGGAGCACTTAAACTGCCAGAGATATTTGTGGTGTTAGGGTTAGGGTTAGAGTATAATCATGTGTAATCTTAACTACCTCCAGATCATGGGTTTTTATTTCAATTCTAGGCCTTAACTCCGAGTCCTTTTCAGCAGGCCTAGTTTTGTGAGGACAGCCAGGAACTTCTTAGAAGTGATAAGAACAGGTTACCCAGATGGCATCAGTTAAAACAAGCAATGTGCACAATGGGATTTCATTACTGTATCTACTTCACACTACTCAGCCAAACTGAGCCGAGCCAAACTGTGCCGAGCCAAGCCAAGGTGCACTGGGTTGAACTGGTTACGCATCCACCATAGTTACTGTAACGCTGCAGGACTATGTGAAAAGAAATTATCAGAGTCGGCCCTATAGTTCAGGTCGGCCCTATAGTGTGAATCAGGCATACAGAATGTGACATGTAATGACTCCTCCTTCAGGATACAGTGAGGGGGAAAAAGTATTTGATCCCCTGCTGATTTTGTACGTTTGCCCACTGACAAAGAAATTACAGTGCCTTGCGAAAGTATTCGGCCCCCTTGAACTTTGCGACCTTTTGCCACATTTCAGGCTTCAAACATAAAGATATAAAACTGTATTTTTTTGTGAAGAATCAACAACAAGTGGGACACAATCATGAAGTGGAACAACATTTATTGGATATTTCAAACTTTTTTAACAAATCAAAAACTGAAAAATTGGGCGTGCAAAATTATTCAGCCCCCTTAAGTTAATACTTTGTAGCGCCACCTTTTGCTGCGATTACAGCTGTAAGTCGCTTGGGGTATGTCTCTATCAGTTTTGCACATCGAGAGACTGACATTTTTTCCCATTCCTCCTTGCAAAACAGCTTGAGCTCAGTGAGGTTGGATGGAGAGCATTTGTGAACAGCAGTTTTCAGTTCTTTCCACAGATTCTCGATTGGATTCAGGTCTGGACTTTGACTTGGCCATTCTAACACCTGGATATGTTTATTTTTGAACCATTCCATTGTAGATTTTGCTTTATGTTTTGGATCATTGTCTTGTTGGAAGACAAATCTCCGTCCCAGTCTCAGGTCTTTTGCAGACTCCATCAGGTTTTCTTCCAGAATGGTCCTGTATTTGGCTCCATCCATCTTCCCATCAATTTTAACCATCTTCCCTGTCCCTGCTGAAGAAAAGCAGGCCCAAACCATGATGCTGCCACCACCATGTTTGACAGTGGGGATGGTGTGTTCAGCTGTGTTGCTTTTACGCAAACATAACGTTTTGCATTGTTGCCAAAAAGTTCAATTTTGGTTTCATCTGACCAGAGCACCTTCTTCCACATGTTTGGTGTGTCTCCCAGGTGGCTTGTGGCAAACTTTAAACAACACTTTTTATGGATATCTTAAAGAAATGGCTTTCTTCTTGCCACTCTTCCATAAAGGCCAGATTTGTGCAATATACGACTGATTGTTGTCCTATGGACAGAGTCTCCCACCTCAGCTGTAGATCTCTGCAGTTCATCCAGAGTGATCATGGGCCTCTTGGCTGCATCTCTGATCAGTCTTCTCCTTGTATGAGCTGGGACGGCCAGGTCTTGGTAGATTTGCAGTGGTCTGATACTCCTTCCATTTCAATATTATCGCTTGCACAGTGCTCCTTGGGATGTTTAAAGCTTGGGAAATATTTTTGTATCCAAATCCGGCTTTAAACTTCTTCACAACAGTATCTCGGACCTGCCTGGTGTGTTCCTTGTTCTTCATGATGCTCTTTGCGCTTTTAACGGACCTCTGAGACTATCACAGTGCAGGTGCATTTATACGGAGACTTGATTATACACAGGTGGATTGTATTTATCATCATTAGTCATTTAGGTCAACATTGGATCATTCAGAGATCCTCACTGAACTTCTGGAGAGAGTTTGCTGCACTGAAAGTAAAGGGGCTGAATAATTTTGCACGCCCAATTTTTCAGTTTTTGATTTGTTAAAAAAGTTTGAAATATCCAATAAATGTCGTTCCACTTCATGATTGTGTCCCACTTGTTGTTGATTCTTCACAAAAAAATACAGTTTTATATCTTTATGTTTGAAGCCTGAAATGTGGCAAAAGGTCGCAAAGTTCAAGGGGGCCGAATACTTTCGCAAGGCACTGTATCAGTCTATAATTTTAATGGTAGGTTTATTTGAACAGTGAGAGACAGAATAACAACCAAAAAAATCCAGAAAAACGCATGTCAAAAATGTTATAAAATGATTTGCATTTTAATGAGGGAAATAAGTATTTGACCCCCTCTCAATCAGAAAGATTTCTGGCTCCCAGGTGTCTTTTATACAGGTAACAAACTGAGATTAGGAGAACACTCTTAAAGGGAGTGCTCCTAATCTCAGTTTGTTACCAGTATAAAAGACACCTGTCCACAGAAGCAATCAATCAATCAGATTCCAAACTCTCCACCATGGCCAAGACCAAAGAGCTCTCCAAGGATGTCAGGGACAAGATTGTAGACCTACACAAGGCTGGAATGGGCTACAAGACCATCGCCAAGCAGCTTGGTGAGAAGGTGACAACAGTTGGTGCGATTATTCGCAAATGGAAGAAACACAAAAGAACTGTCCATCTCCCTCGGCCTGGGGCTCCATGCAAGATCTCACCTCGTCGAGTTGCAATGATCATGAGAACGGTCAGGAATCAGCCCAAAACTACACGGGAGGATCTTGTCAATGATCTCAAGGCAGCTGGGACCATAGTCACCAAGAAAACAATTGGTAACACACTACGCCGTGAAGGACTGAAATCCTGCAGCGCCCGCAAGGTCCCCCTGCTCAAGAAAGCACATATACATGCCCGTCTGAAGTTTGCCAATGAACATCTGAATGATTCAGAGGACAACTGGGTGAAAGTGTTTTGGTCAGATGAGACAAAAATTGAGCTCTTTCGCATCAACTCAACTTGCTGTGTTTGGAGGAGGAGGAATGCTGCCTATGACCCCAAGAACACCATCCCCACCATCAAACATGGAGGTGAAAACATCATGTTTTGGGGCTGTTTCTGCTAAGGGGACAGGACAACTTCACCGCATCAAAGGGACGATGGACAGGGCCATGTACCATCAAATCTTGGGTGAGAACCTCCTTCCCTCAGCCAGGGCATTGAAATGGGTCGTGGATGGGTATTCGAGCATGACAATGACCCCAAACACACGGCCAAGGCAACAAAGGAGTGGCTCAAGAAGAAGCACATTAAGGTCCTGGAGTGGCCTAGCCAGTCTCCAGACCTTAATCACAGAGAAAATCTGTGGAGGGAGCTGAAGGTTCGAGTTGCCAAACGTCAGTCTCGAAACCTTAATGACTTGGAGAAGATCTGCAAAGAGGAGTGGGACAAAATCCCTCCTGAGATGTGTGCA
Source organism: Oncorhynchus mykiss (assembly GCF_013265735.2). Lineage (NCBI taxonomy): Eukaryota > Metazoa > Chordata > Actinopteri > Salmoniformes > Salmonidae > Oncorhynchus > Oncorhynchus mykiss. Next base: position 34,779,167 of record NC_048577.1, read on the forward strand.
AACCTGGTGGCCAACTACAAGAAACGTCTGACTTCTGTGATTGCCAACAAGGGTTTTGCCACCAAGTACTAAGTCATGTTTTGCAGAGGGGTCAAATACTTACTTCTCTCATTAAAATGCAAATCAATTTATAACATTTTTGACATGCGTTTTTCTGGATTTTTGTTGTTATTCCGTCTCTCACTGTTCAAATAAACCTACCATTAAAATTATAGACTGATAATTTCTTTGTCAGTGGGCAAACGTACAAAATCAGCAGGGGATCAAATACTTTTTTCCCTCACTGTATACCCCCTTTTTAGTGAGATGAACCACAACTCTATCGGCTGTGTTTTAACCCTGCCTCATCTCTGCTTTTTTCTTTCTACTCTATGCTAGCTAAATGGAAGACATCAAGGTGGGTTATACAATACAAGACTTTTGGTTCGTCACTGGGCATCATAATGTCCAAGGAAATTTGAGTAGAGCGTGAGTTCATCACAATCCTAAAATCCTTATTTGAAATGACTCTGCACCGTGGCCCAATTTATTAGTAATCTTACTGGATATAAAATGGCACTGCATGACATACAGCTGAAGTCGGAAGTTTACATCCACCTTAGCCAAATACATTTAAACTCAGTTTTTCACAATTCCCGACATTTAATCCTAGTACAAATTCCTCGTTTTAGGTCAGTTAGGATCATCACTTTATTTTAAGAATGTGAAATGTCAGAATAATAGTAGAGAGAATGATTTATTTCAGATTTTATTTATTTCATCACATTCCCAGTGGGTCAGAAGTGTACGTATTCTCAATTAGTATTTGGTAGCATTGCCTTTCAATTGTTTAACTTGGGGCAAACATTTTGTGTAGCCTTCCACAAGCTTCCCACAATAAGTTGGGTGAATTTTGGCCCATTCCTCCTGACAGAGCTGGTGTAACTGAGTCAGGTTTGTGGGCCTCCTTGCTCGCACACGCTTTTTCAGTTCTGCCCACACATTTTCTATAGGATTGAGGTCAGGGCTTTGTGATGGCCACTCCAATACCTTGACTCTGTTGTCCTTAAGTCATTTTGCCACAACTTTAGAAGTATGCTTGGGGTCATTGTCCATTTGGAAGACTGATTTGCGACCAAACTTTAACCTGACTGATGTCTTGAGATGTTGCTTCAATATATCCACATAATTTTCCATCCTCATGATACCATCTATTTTGTGAAGTGCCCCAGTCTCTCCTGCAGCAAAGCACCCTCACAACATTATGCTGCCACCCCCGTGCTTCACGGTTGGGCTAATGTTCTTCGGCTTGCAAACCTCCACCTTTTTCCTCCAAAAATAATGATTGCCATTAATGGCCAAACAGTTCTATATTTGTTTCCTCAGACCAGAGGACATTTCTCCAAAAAGTATGATCTTTGTCCCCATGTGCAGTTGCAAAGGGTAGTCTGGCTTTTTTTATGGCGGGTTTGGAGCAATGGCTTCTTCCTTGCTGTGCGGCCTTTCAGGTTATGTCAATATAGGACTAGTTTTACTGTGGATATAGATACTTCTGTACCCGTTTCCTCCAGCATCTTCACAAGGTCCTTTGCTGTTCTTCTGGGATTGATTTGCACTTTTCGCACCAAAGTACCCTCATCTCTAGAAATAGAACGCGTCTCCTTCCTGAGCGGTATGACGGCTGCGTGGTCCTATGGTGTTTATACTTGCATACTATTGTTTGTACCGATGAACGTGGTACCTTCAGGCATTTGGAAATTGCTCCCAAGGATGTACCAGACTTGTGGAGGTCTACATTTTTTTCTGAGTTTGAAGTTAGCAAGCAAATAGGCACTGAGTTTGAAGTTAGGCCTTGAAATGCATCCACAGGTACACCTCCAATTGACTCAAATTATGTAAATTAGCCTATCAGAAGATTCTGACGCCATGACATCATTTTCTGGAATTTTCCAATCTGTTTAAAGGCACAGTCAACTTAGTGTATGTAAACTTCTGACCCACTGGAATTGTGGTACAGTGAAGTGAAGATGCAGTATAGATAAGTGAAATAAACTGTCTGTAAACAATTGTTGGAAAAATTACTTGTGTCATGCACAAAGTAGATGTCCCAACTGACTTGCCAAAACTATAGTTTGTTAACAAGAATTTTGTGGAGAGGTTGAAAAACTATTTTTAATGACTCCAAACTGTAGGTACTGATTAATTGGTAGATAGTATATGTTTATCCTTTTGAATTTCTCCCATTTTAATATTGGTAGCCTAACAACTTCGGTCTAACCTCCAGTACCTGTTACTGTACATTGGTTGTAGAGTTAAAACTGAGGAGTATTACAGATAGTACTGGACCATGCCAAGCCACAGGTCGGGTCATCTGGGCTAGACGAATGATTCCAGTGAATGAGGATATAATGTACATTATTAGGACATGAAGTCCATACATTTCCTTGAATAGAGGCATTGAATAATATTAGGAGCTATTATTGATTATTCTTTACAGTAGGCTATGCTCAAACAGTCAGGGGCCATTCAGGGAAACTGTCAATATGGAATGTGAGTGCACAACTCCGATCAATTGAGTCTTCATGTGAGGAAATGGAGACAATACTCATGTTATGTTTAGTAATATGACTCCTCCTGTTGGTTTGGGGGGAAAGGACACTGAATACAGTATACAACATGATAACTTGGACCCAAGATGTAAACTTATAAAGCAATCTAACATGGTAGCCTATTCTAATTTAATTAAACAAAGATATCTGAAATATTGAAACAATGTTGATGGCATTTGCCTCGGGTTATAGGCTATTATAATGCAGGTCTAGACGTATTACAATCTAATAACTGTAAAAAAAAAAATGTTTTTAAAAGTATACAACTACGTTAAGCTTTTCAAAATCTAGGACTATCAGTAAAACAGTCTGCTGTAGCCTAACATTAAAGCAGAAAGTCAAGTCTGATATCGAATTCTCTAAATCATTAGGCTACATTGCCTTTTAACCTACAGCTGACTTCTATTCCAGTCATTATGATGGCGTTTGCCGGGTTGTGGTGGACAGCTCATACATAGAGCACTTGTGCATTGAAGTGGGTGGCTTCCGATAAATAAATAAAAACGTGTTTAATGGGAGTAACATCACCTCATCCTCTGATTATCTCACTTCCTTCTGCCTGCCACTAAAGACCACCCTGAGCCCCTTGTGGAAACCGCTCCTTTGGGAAGGGTGGCTGGGGTTTCCGTTGCCCTACCCAGTCTCCATGCTTGGGGACTGAATTTCACCAAATTATTTTAATTCACCGAAAACAAACTACAGTTCACTGTGTTGGCATGGGGCGCCGACCGATTACGCGCTGCGGATAGACACCGAAGGGAAAAAAGGGCGGAGGGGGAGGGGTAGCAGGTAAAGTGATAGAGATGGAGACCACGCGTGCGCACAGAGTTCCATCCCTCCGCATCGCTTCTTTTTTTTTGCAGCATCAGTACCGCGCTCGTATCGCATTCGTTTTCTGGAGTCGGAGCGCGCTGCGGGGCGACACTGCACCGCCAAGGAGGACGCACAAGCACGGTAGAGGGGGGACTAGAGAAAAGGGAAAAAAGACAGAGAAGGTAGCGCACAGGGGAGACTCATAGCCTACCCCCTCATTTGAATACTGGAAGAAAATATAACATTGTCGGACCTTTAGACATAAGAAGACAACGAGGCGGAAAAACCCAGGCGATTATATTTTAGCCAGCACGGCGGGGAAACAATGAAGGATCGTACACAAGAACTACGAAGTGTAAGCTTATATATTTCTACCATTCCTGCCCTCCTCCCTTGGTCCCACTCTCTCCTCCCTTCCGAATCCTCACCGCAATCGGGCGTCAGCGTCTGACATCTCCTTGCTGAGCGCTAGCTCACGGCAAACATAACAAATATGTGCACTGAGGTTTCAGTTCTTACCGAAAATACAGAGGCTGATACCTTTAGGCTATTAATTTATATTTTACGCATTCGAATGTGTCTTCCCATCAGTGTCAATAGCCTAGTGGTGCCCGCATGCGTGCACTGATGATCATACACGTAATGTAAGCATGATAAAAAGATGACTTCTCTATTAAAGGTCCGTTAAAATGCAGTGATTTGATAAACTAGTATAGGGCTATTAGCATTGCAGGCAGGCAAGCATATAAAACAAACTCATCTACCATAAATAGTCTACTGCTAGAAATAACCCGAATCAATATAAGCTTATGAATGCTTATTGGATGGACAGCTACCCAGAATAGTGGTAAAATACTGTGGATGAAAGCTATCCTAGCCCAGAGTGCTCCTAGTCTAGCAATCCTTGCAAACACCGTTAAGGATTTTTATTCAACCCTTGGTAGAACTAAATATTTGTTCAGAATTGCCTCAACCCATCGGATTTATCTTTTTCTAGATAGTTGATGGGGAGAGCGTTTTATACGAGTGGGACGGGGTCGACTACGGTGGGGGTGGGGGGTCATATTATGAGATTGTACGTTTTCTTATAACTGGCCTCCATAATAGGGTATAGTTTACATTATTGCTTGTATTAGACCCAAATTCGACCAAGGAGGACATCATTTTAGCTCTCTCCCAACTATGCGTCTATAGGGTTCAATTGGGTTCGCTTTGGCGACACCATGCAATGGCAGTATCTGCACCAGGGTTTCATTTTTCCCTGCATTGGAAAACCACATGCATACTGGTTTACAACACATTCAGTGACTAGATATATGCCATGAGGATAGCCACTGTCATATATTTGTGCAATTTGTCTGTCTAGGTTTAATTGAAAAACAAATGTCTCCTATCCTCAAGGGAATCAAATCAATATGAGGCCCGAAGCATGCATGCCTTTTTTTGGCGTAGCCCAACCTCCCAACGTCTGGAGATCAATAAAATATCCGAGGAAACGCCTGGACTAACTGCCGCTCTGCACCTATATCTATAGCGTGTGTGTGTGTGTGTGTGCGCGAGCGCGCGTGCGTGCCTGTGTGTGATTTATTATATCCAAATGTAGAGCCAATACAGGCTATACTGCTGTGAACATTATAGCACATGATTGTGATTGTGCCACCGTTCCTGAGATAGCCCCTGGTCAGCGGAATCACCTTGCACGAATTCTGTGCCTCCTTCTATGCCTTCCCACTGAAACGCTGAACACAGCTAGATCCATACTCAGTCAGACACTAGGCACTTGCCCCACTGCAGATTCAACGAGACTAGGCTACAAAAAATATCTCGGTTATGATGCTTTCGTGTCCAAACGAACCATACGAGCGTTTATTAGACGTGCTCATTATTGTAGATTATCTTGCTCTCTGAGACGAATTTTCGTTATTTCTTTAACTGTAATTTATGGTTTTGTATCCCCAACCCAAGCCCCTCACGTTCCCGATATAATCTATGCCATCTGAAGTGAAATTGATAAATAGTCGCTACCGTCAGTCTAAACTCTATGGAAATAATATTGTTAATGTTATATTATATTGATAGAATATCACGTAATTCTCGCAACAGATGTTATATGATTGGGTAATAATTACGTTTTATGTAATCATCAACATCACAGTGACGTATACGTCGCGCGCTACATCGTCCTGCTCTGAGCAAGCCGTGTCTGCACGGGTTTTACCGAATGTGCTACGTGTGAGTGAGCAAAAGATTGGCCGGCTATATTTTCCATGTCTATACCGACTATTCCCGTGTAAACCAAAGAATCGGCTGATAGACCTTCGGTTGAGGGTGCGCGCGTGCGTTGCTGCACAATATATGTTCCAATGTTATTGATTATAAACTGGGGTAGTGGTTGCTGAGAAGGGACACATTCTGTGGGTTGAAAAGGCACAGGCATAGTTTTCTTATTCAAAAACGTATTTCTAAGCATTATAAGCTACAGAGATGTCAGTGCAATTCCTTACTCATAAAAGTAATATTGCGCTCTATCATTGACTCACACACACACACACATACACACATACACATATTATTGATTTGTTCTCCCAAGACCAAAATATTTCACTCACTCAATGTCCTTAACATTTCTGTTAAGGCACTAGCATTTTGCATGACACTAGACATTTATTCAGAGAAAAAAATGTGTGTGCTTTTTAAAATTTTAATTGGTTTTGTGGCTGCATTTTTTACCCCACTTTTTGTACCAGTTGGCTTTTCATAGCCGATCATTAAGAGTATCTCTACCCGCTCCTGCTGTCTATAGAGAGTTGAAAACAAGCAGGTCTGGGACAGGTAGCACATCCGGTGAACAGGTCAGGGTTCCATAGCCGCAGGCAGAACAGTTGAAACTGGAGCAGCAGCATGGCCAGGTGGACTGGGGACAGCAAGGAGTTATCATGCCAGGTAGTCCTGAGGCATGGTCCTAGGGCTCAGGTCCTCCGAGAGAGAGAAAGAAAGAGAGAATTAGAGAGAGCATACTTAAATTCACACAGGACACTGGATACGACAGGAGAAGTAATCCAGATATAAGCCCACACTCCACTAGAGCGATATCTTCAACCACCAACTTACCATCCTGACACAAGGCCGAGTATAGCCCACAAAGATCTCCGCCACGGCACAACCCAAGGGGGGGCGCCAACCCAGACAGGAAGATCACGTCAGTGACTCAACCCACTCAAGTGACGCACCCCTCCTAGGGACGGCATGAAAGAGCACCAGTAAGCCAGTGACTCAGCCCCTGTAATAGGGTTAGAGGCAGAGAATCCCAGTGGAAAGAGGGGAACCGGCCAGGCAGAGACAGCAAGGGCGGTTAGTTGCTCCAGAGCCTTTCCGTTCACCTTCACACTCCTGGGCCAGACTACACTCAATCCTATGACCCACTGAAGAGATGAGTCTTCAATAAAGACTTAAAGGTTGAGACCGAGTCTGTGTCTCTCACATGGGTAGGCAGACCATTCCATAAAAATGGAGCTCTATAGGAGAAAGCCCTGCCTTCAGCTGTTTGCTTAGAAATTCTAGGGACAATTAGGAGGCCTGCGTCTTGTGACCGTAGCGTACTTGTAGGTATGTACGGCAGGACATAATCGGAAAGATAGGTAAGAGCAAGCCCATGTAATGCTTTGTAGGTTAGCAGTAAAACCTTGAAATCAGCCCTTGCCTTAACAGGAAGCCAGTGTAGGGAGGCTAGCACTGGATTAATATGATAATTTTTTGGGGTTCTAGTCAGAATTCTAACAGCCGTATTTAGCACTAACTGAAGTGTATTTAGTGCTTTATCCGGGTAGCCGGAAAGTAGAGCATTGCAGTAGTCTAACCTAGAAGTAACAAAAGCATGGATTCATTTTTCTGCATCCTTTTTGGACAGAAAGTTTCTGATTTTTGCAATGTTACGTAGATGGAAAAAAGCTGTCCTTGAAACAGTCTTGATATGTTCGTCAAAAGAGAGATCAGGGTCCAGAGTAACGCTGAGGTCCTTCAGTTTTATTTGAGACGACTGTACAACCATCAAGATTAATTGTCAGATTCAACAGAAGATATCTTTGTTTCTTGGGACCTAGAACAAGCATCTCTGTTTTGTCCGAGTTTAAAAGTAGAACGTTTGCAGCCGTCCACTTCCTTATGTCTGAAACACAGGCTTCTAGCGAGGGCAAATTTGGGGCTTCACCATGTTTCATTGAAATGTACAGCTGTGTGTCATCCGCATAGCAGTGAAAGTTAACATTTTGTTTTCGAATGACATCCCCAAGAGGTAAAATATATAGTGAAAACAATAGTGGTCCTAAAATGAAACCTTGAGGAACACCGGAATTTACAGTTGTGTCCTTGACTGGCAGAGCCATAAATGCAATACATGCATCCAATTTGTACCTACTTGGTAAGGTAGTGAGTTTATTTATACAGCTTTATAACATATCCAGTAACATCTTTGTGTCCAATGCAGAATTAGCAAAACATTCTGTTATTCCAGTTACTGTATATTTTGTGTTGTTTTGCTTAAAGCTTTGTGTGCCTCGAATCCCTGTGTTGCTTTATTTATCCCCACATGTATTTAGCGTTCATATTCACCACATGTATTTAGCATTCATATTCACCACATTTATTTAGCATTCATATTCACCCCATGTATTTAGCATTCATATTCACCCCATGTATTTAGCATTCATATTCACCACATGTATGACATGACGTAAGTTTAAGAGTGAGAAAAACAGCATTCACCTCGCTACCATGCAATGTGTCCCACATAAACAGGGATTTTAGTAAGACACAAGCTGGAACTCCCTGATTGCGTTAGAGGAAAGGAGTGTTTGACTCCGTCTCCGACCTAGACAGCACACCTTTATTTTACATTGACAGGCTTTTTCCTGTACTGTAGAGTTCTGTGGTAATGTATATAAAGTGCCTTCAGAAAGTATTCACTCCCCTTTACTTTTTCCACATTTAGTTGTTTTACAGCCTAAATGTAAAATTGATTACATTTACATTTTGTGTCATGGATCTACACACAATACCCCATAATGTGAAAGTGGAATTTAGTTTGTAGAACATTTTAGATATGTATACAAAAAATGAAAAGTTGAAATGTCTTGAGTCAATAAGTATTCCCACATACAATTATCTGTAAGGTCCTTCAATCGAGAAGCGAATTTCAAGCACAGATTCGACCACAAAGGCCAGGGAGGTTTTTCAATGCCTCACAAAGAAGGGCACCGAATGGTAGCGTAAAAAGAAAAATATCTGAGCTGAATATCCCTTTGAGTATGGTAAATTAATTAATTAGGCTTTGGATGGTGCATCAATACACCCAGTCACTACAAAGATACAGGCGTGTTTCCTAACTCTGTTGCCGGAGAGGAATAAACGACTCAGAGATTTCACCATGAGGCCAATGGTAATTTTAAAACAGTTACAGCGTTTAATGGTTATGATGAGGATGGATCAACAACGTTGTTGTTACTGTACTCCACAATACTAACCTAAATGACAGAATGATAAGAAGGAAGCCTGTACAGAATAAAAATATTCCAAAACATGCATTGTTTGCAACAAGGTAGTTAAGTAATACTGCAAAAAAAGGAAATTAACATTTTGTCCTGAATTCAAATTCAACACAACACATCACTGAGTAGCATTCTTCATATTTTCAAGCATGGTGGTGGCTGCATCATGTTATGGGTATGCTTGTCATCGGCAGGACTACAGAGGTTTTTAGGATAAACATTAACGGAATACAGCTGAGCACAGGCACAATCTTAGAGGAAAACCTGGTTCAGTCTTCTTTCCAAAAGACAATGGGAGACGAATCCACCTTTCAGTAGGACAATTACTTAATTTAGCACAAGGCCAAATCTACACTGGAGTTGTTTACCAAGATGACATTGAATGTTCCCGAGTGGCCGAGTTACAATTTTTACGGCTTGACAATCTATGGCAAGACTTAAAAATGGCTTTCTAGCAATGATCAACAACCAACTTGACAGTGTTTGAAGAATTTAAAAAATAATAATGTGCAAATATTGTACAAACCAGGTGTGCAAACTCCAAAAGACTCACACTGTCAATTGTGTTTCTAACATGTATTGTCTCAGGGGTGTGAATACATATCTAATTCAGATATATTAGTGTTTAATTTTTCGTAACTGTTCAAATTTTTCTTCCACTTTGACATTACAGAGTTTCTTGTGTAGATCATTGAACAAAAATGACAATTAAATACATTTTAATCCCACTTTTTTAACACAACAAACTATGCAAAAAGTCAAGGGCGGTGTGAATACTCTTTTGAACCTTCACCTGTACTAACAAGTCCCAAACGTCTCCATTAGCAACACGGTTAGCTCAGCTTATACAGTACCATACGTAAATGTTGCAAAACATTGTTATTGCAATGTAATAACAATGAAACAACTTTAAGATGACATTGTTCATATTTTTATCAAGGCTGTTGAGAATTAGTGCTGGAATAGGAGAAATGTATAGCCAACTATTCTGAATCAAAAGCCTTTGTTTTTTAACAATTCATCATCGAAATGGGTACAATCAAACACAGATAGCAACTGATGAATGAGTGAACCTTCTATGACCTTTGACAACAAGGGTTAATCAAGGCTCCCTCAGCACAAATGATACGGAAGCTAATATGGCTAACGTGTTGTAAGGATAGTAGAATACACGCAATAACAAAATAAAAATTTGCCAGCTGTAATAAAGATTATGCCACATTGAAAGTTGCGATATATCTTGCCTCTATTGTGCCTTAAGCTGTCCTTGAGTCATTGAAGGGCATGGCCCAAACCACCACTTAAAAAACGTAGAGCGGAACTGTGTATAGGGGAGTGGGGAGAGACACTAACGAATTCTGCTGGATGTATTTCAGAAATGATCATAGTTAGGAAAATAACTGCATGTTAAAATCTGTGTGAGGGAAGTTCTGTCTTAATGTCACTGCCTAGCAGTTCTGCTGTACTGAATACATTTGACATATTTGCATCTGTAGCGGCTTTTGTAATTTTATTGGCATATTTGAAGTTGAAACGTTCATCCACTTTTACGTTGTCTTTTATTTGAAGTATGCATCTTTTATGTTACACAATTCCATATTAGGACAATTCTGTCAAGTTTCTAGGAGACAGTAATCCTCCCTGACCCTAAAATGTCACCATGCTCACTGCTAAACAAATGATATCAGAGAACACAGTGGCGATTGGCATTTGATGCAGTTAGTAGATGTACAGGCTATCATTACTGAAAGGATTCTTGTCCTAAAGTGTATTTTTTTCAAAAGGAAGAGGGGGGTCACAAAATGTGTAGCCCGAGCATCTCCATTTGATGGCCCTCCAATAGTCACTCCCCATGAGTGATTACCGCAGCTAGTAATACATTATGTATGAGCACCACCCCTGACTACATGCCACATCAATGTAGTAGCAGATTGCACCAGAGAATACTGGTCGCTCTGTTTTGAGTATTTTCCTTAAGGCATGATGTTTTTCATGGATGGAGAATAGACTCCAGGAGAGGTCAAGGATGTGCATTATCTATTCTAAAGATGTGTTTGTATCAAGCGGTGAGTCATAACGGCAGCCATGTTGGAAATTAATAACCCAGGAAAAGCCACAGTTTCCTGGTTTAGCCCTAAAGTCTAGCGCGTCTGTGGTAGAGTGGGGGATGATGGGGGGCGGGCGCAGTGTTCTGTGAGGTCATATGCAACCAAGGGCAAAGACAGCCACTATATTTAAAATCACAGTGGTTTTCAGTGGTACACACAATGCAAGCACAAACCTAGAACTACCGGTAGATAAGTCCTACATTTGATTTATTTCCCAATAAACAATGTTGCGCAGACCTAAGCTGGAATGAGTGATGTGTGTTTTGAGTCCTCCTCCACAAAGTCATTTAAGCAGAGGGATCTTCATTTGCACTCTGTCAACCCAAAATGCAATTAAGCTTGTAACTGTAGTCGTAGAGACACAAAAGTTCAACAATGAAGTAAAAAAATGCTAATCAGGATTAAATAACAGGAGAGAATGTGACGCATTTATTGCAGCAAGACGTCTTTCATCTGACCGAGGGATCTGTTTGCCCACTGGTACTTACAGACTGGTACACGTGCCCTTGACTTGGTGGACACATTATACAATAAAAATAGCCCTCCAAGGCATGTTTTAGCATCTATATTCCTCACAATGGCAATGAACTGAACAATGGAAGGAAAGTCACTTGAGGTGGACAACAAATAGCCTTTGTGTCGAGTGTAGTATGTTTTTGTGTGGATTGGGTTTGGGGGTATGGTTAAAAGCTGACTAGTTTAGTAGGCTTAGGGTACTCAGGAACAGTCTCTGTCCCTGTCTTTGAGTCTTACTCACCTCACACTGGTGAACCTGTCACATGTTGTTTATCCCCACATATTTGGACTGCAGGATTTTTTATTAATCAGAAACTACCTCGATGTCTGCCCTGCTTTTTTTTATATAGTTAAGTTTACCTCAATACAGCTTGTCGTTTCTCCTCGGGGTTATACCTTCAAATGAGTTCTAGAAAGTCCAAAAACCATCTAATAATTCCTACTCCACTTTTACTCAATTGTTTTTACTATGTGCCATATAAAGAATAGCTTGCATTTTTTAAAATGTCAACGTAGGGTAAAGAAAGACATGCTGACTGGCCATTCCAGGCCGGACCACTTACTTCCGTCAACAATTGTAGCCACTAAATTAACACGCTGAACAATTAGTTTCGCTCTTTGTAATTTTATTGGCATATTTGAAGTTGAAACGTCCATCCTACTTTTCTGAGGATTCTGTGCCCGACTGTGCACATACAAGTCAGAGAGGAGCGGGCTGATCAGTCAGATGAGATCAGGTGGCTGTCTAGCGGAAATCTGTTTCTTAGCCTACCTCACATCCCCTTTCACTCAGACTGAGCTGAACAAAGGTGAAGCAGTGAGATCACCACCGTCTCAGGATGCTTACAATGTCGTACAGTTGGGATTTATTGTGACTCACACTGCTTTAAGTAATAAGATGTTCCAGGGACTATCATTCTATCTTTCAAGCTATGTAGAATCTAAATCTCTTTGATATTGAATGCCCATGATCATTCAAGTCCGTTTTTGTAAGTTTTGAAACACGGAATCCAAAGTTTTGGGTATGCCATCTTGTTGCCACAAATTCAGACTTTTATTTAACCCTTTACACTCGTGAAGATGGACCCATATGGATAGGGCTACATTTAAATGTTTATAACGGAAGAAATATGAAAACATATGCATATGCATGGTAGCAATTGAAAGGGTTTGGAAAATGTCATTATGGGGAAATTATTAGACCAAAGATTAGGACAAAACAGTTCCCCTGACACAAGACCGAATGTTATCATGTGATTTAACATTAAATCCGAAAATACTCTGGATCCATTCAGTAACATGAGAAGAATATCCTTGGAGAATGTGGGGTAGGTGCAACGTAAGACAAACACATCACATCTGTTTGAGTGAGAGGACTAACTGGTGTATTCAAGTGGCCACACAGCTCTCCAAGGTGTGCTCAGTTACTAAGTAATTTCAATGCACTTTAGTGACTCATAGAAGAGTCGTCAACTACAAGGTGCTTTTCTGTGCTCTCCTAGCTGTGCCGTTGAGGAGCTAGAGCAAGTACAATTGTAGTTGTTTTGTTTGGAACACAACCCTGCATCCCAGCCATCACACAATTACTGTTGTTTACACAATCCAAAAACAGACCATTATAAATCACAATCAGGGTCAGGTGGGCATCATCATTTGAAGCTTGTTCTATTGCCAAGCTAGACTAGACAAGTTATAAAATACTGTCTTCCCGTGTAGGGCTTTCATAAAGCAATTCAGAGAAACAGACGGTAATTTTGGTGCGCGTATGCTCTTAGAAAAAAAGGGTTCTTTGGTTGTCCCCATTGGAAACCTTTTAAAGAACCATTTTTGGTTCCAGGTAGAACACTTTTGGTTCCAGGTAGAACCCTATTGTGTTCCATGTTGAATACTTTCCCCAGAGGGTTCTACATGGAACCCAGCATAGTTCTACATAGAACCAAAAAGGGTTCTACCTGGAACCAAATAGGGTTCTCCTATGGGGACAGCCAAATAACCCTTTTGGAACCTTTTTTTTCTAAGAGTGTAGAAAGGAGTTATGAGTGCATTCAGGTGCGTGTTCCACGGCAAATTTTCTTCACAACACAATAGGGTTCTACCTGGAACCAAAAGTGTTCTACCTGGAACCAAAAATGGTTCTTTAAAAGGTTTCCAATGGGGACAACCAAAGAACCCTTTTTTTCTAAGAGCATACGCGCACCAAAATTACCAAACATAGGCTCATTCTGTTCAGAACAACACAGGGTATAACATCATGTAATCTTGTAACTGTACATCAAACATAGTGATCAAAAACGTTGACATTGTATATGACATGAGTTTTATGATTATGGAAATGTGAAGTGCGCAGGTGTTTGGCTTGCTTGTATGACATCAAAGCGGTATTTATTATAATCCTCAATGTCTCATCTTTCAAAATACACAGAGTCCTCTTAATATAAAGCATTTCCTTTACTCAGACAGCAAAACATTTGCAAAACTTTCAATTAGCAGGAGGGATTGGGGCGACTTCTTGTCGCGTGCTGTGCTCAAATTCAGAACGGCTGTCAGTCAGCACTGTGAAGCTTAGAGACCAGAGCTCTGATGTAATTTATAGCAAGTTACTGTACAACTAATTTGTTCCAATTTAGGCGCTTATCAGTGCCCAAATCTGCCATTTTCAATTCCGGGTAGGATTGTAAAGGACTATGTCAGGTGATATGGTTTTAATCCAACATCTTTAAATGACTCATGAGCACAATGATAGGACAAAGGAAGGAAAAGAGTTCAGCAGCAACATGCCCCTTAAGGACCACTATGTTGGGGAGATGTTATTGAAGTTTGATTATCACCTGCTCTCTCAGTTTGCATGATCACCATGTTATCGGTTCAGAATATTATTTCGGAAATTGCTAGTTGAGGAAATTGTCTTGGAAACAGTCTAGGAATGTCAGATGGTCTGATTGTGTTGTATGATCTTTTAGAGGTCAGAGTTTTGCCATTTTTGGGTGGCGAGGAGATACAATGTCTTTTTTTCTGATTGTAAAGGGTAAATGTCAGATCCATTTACTGCACTGTGACGCAATCATACACCCTGATGGCAAACACATTTAAAAGGCGCTCCCAGATATATCAATCCAACCACTAAAGTGAGTCAAATAGTTTTACAGCAGAAGAAAAAAAACATTATATGATGACCGATTTAGATTGATGTACTGTATATTTGACATCCTCAAGAACCCATGCCTGCAGATAGCCTAACTATCGATAAAGCCACAGACGTATGACCCCAACAAGTAATCAATATCTCTTTCTACTACAGCGCATTATTAAGTTAAGCACAAGTTAAGAATTCTGATGGGTGAGAAGCTACTTATGGCTGATGTAAAGTCCTCAGAAGGTTGCAAAGAGGGATGACCCTTCTGTAGAATTAGCTTTTACATAGAAACTATACTATAGCAATATAGTAATGGCTGATAATTCAAAAAAATCAAACAACAATTGAATCCTGCATTTAGGGAGGAAATCCAGGTTAGAGAGTACCATTTATAACTGTACAATCAAATCCTGATACTAGAAACAGCTTTGCGTGTATTTGTCCCATGCTGTCACTTTCATTCCGGATATCCATCCTCCTTTGTGCATCTATTTTTCTAAAAGACGGCGTCACTGGTGCTATCGGCCCAATGCCCCTCGCTGCCTGCACCCGCACGCCCGACTAGCATCACCACCCTGGATGGTTCCGACCTAGAATATGTGGACATCTATAAGTACCTAGGTGTCTGGCTAGACTGTAAACTCTCCTTCCAGACTCATATCAAACATCTCCAATCTAAAATCAAATCTAGAGTCGGCTTTCTATTCCGCAACAAAGCCTCCTTCACTCACGCCGCCAAACTTACCCTAGTAAAACTGACTATCCTACCGATCCTCGACTTCGGCGATGTCATCTACAAAATAGCTTCCAACACTCTACTCAGCAAACTGGATGCAGTTTATCACAGTGCCATCCGTTTTGTTACTAAAGCACCTTATACCACCCACCACTGCGACCTGTATGCTCTAGTTGGCTGGCCCTTGCTACATATTCGTCGCCAGACCCACTGGCTCCAGGTCATCTACAAGTCCATGCTAGGTAAAGCTCCGCCTTATCTCAGTTCACTGGTCACGATGGCAACACCCACCCGTAGCACGCGCTCCAGCAGGTGTATTTCACTGATCATCCCTAAAGCCAACACCTTATTTGGCCACCTTTCATTCCAGTTCTCTGCTGCCTGTGACTGGAACGAATTGCAAAAATCGCTGAAGTTGGAGACTTTTATCTCCCTCACCAATTTCAAACATCTGCTATCTGAGCAGCTAACTGATCGCTGCAGCTGTACATAGTCCATCGGTAAATAGCCCACCCAATTTTACCTACCTCATCCCCATACTGTTTTTATTTATTTACTTTTCTGCTCTTTTGCACACCAGTATCTCTACCTGTACATGACCATCTGATCATTTATCACTCCAGTGTTAATCTGCAAAATTGTAATTATTCGCCTACCTCCTCATGCCTTTTGCACACAATGTATGTAGACATTTTTTTTTCTACTGTGATATTGACTTGTTAATTGTTTACTCCATGTGTAACTCTGTGTTGTCTGTTCACACTGCTATGCTTTATCTTGGCCAGGTCGCAGTTGCAAATGAGAACTTGTTCTCAACTAGCCTACCTGGTTAAATAAAGGTGAAATAAATCAAATAAAAATATATATTTTTTTTAAATAAAAATAAATATTTTTTTAAATCCTTAAAGGGCCGAGTTTACCAGTACTGCTGATCTCACACTGGTATGGCGGTAGTAGCAGTAGTTGCACACTTTGAATATCCCACATGACATAATACGTTGTAGCCGTTGAATTTTTGTCTGGACATAAGTAAGTCAATTACAACGAAACAACATTCGGATGCTCTACTTAAGTGGGTGAGCTCATTTACATATAGTTCAGACTGTTCTTTTTTGTGTAAGTTGAATATGTAATTGATCACCCACTTCCTGTTTCATTCATGAGGCAAGGGGTGGAAGGAGGGAGGGGTGGTGAAGAAATATGCAGCTCACTGCTCCCTATAATGTCTTCTGCAAGGGGATTTGGCAAGGCAACAGAAACCCAATCAATCAATAAGTCAATACAGCTTCATCTTCCTAATTGGCTATTTGCTTTTAACACAAGGGGGGGGGGGGATGATAACACTTTACTGTAGGTGTCCTTATGTATGCATTCATAAAGCCTTTATAACAAATGTATATCACACAACATTTGTTATAAGCTGTGATATGTCATTTTAAATAGTTATAAGTAACGAAATAAGATGTTATAAAATGAGTCATAATGGGTGTTATATTGATGACTGTCCTGTTGTCATATGCTCTTATGTCACTGTTAATAACAGCTGCTATTACACAGTCTGCATGACAACTTATGTCATATGTTATTACATGCTACATAAGAGGCTACATACCAGATGATATTACAGGGTGTTATGCCATTTACCAACCTCTGTGTCACATTATTACATGGAACGGAATGATGGTGGTCATAACCATGTCATATGCCGTTATAGTGTGTAGAGACACCTTACGTAACGTGACAGTCATTTGATGTCTAATAAAACATTTATGAATGTGCTTATACCACAGGATGAGTTGAGAGTATCACAACGTTGTACCATTCAAAGGATTTTAAAAAACATGGTCAAATGGGAGCACAGATGTACTTAGGATTGTTTTATTTGGAGTTGTACAAATTGGACCACGTCAAGATATCAAAAAAGGACACATTATAATACCAACAACTTGCCAAAAAAAACACAGAAGTTATGACAAAATCAAGGTTGGTTGGGCACAACAGGATTTGTGACAGCTGTGAAAAAAAGGAAGATGAGCAGGCTACAATACAAATGACAGCTATATTATAAAGGAGATGGATAATTAGTCAGGCGGGTAGCTAGCTAACTAAGTGGTTGATGGTGCAATTGCAACATGTAGCTCTCCAGGAACAGAGTTGGAGAGCCATGCTTCTCACAATCCAAATATCGCCTGGAGCTAGGTAGCCACAGCCGTAGGGCCATGACATGAGCACAAGCAGCCCCACTGTGCTCCCATCTATGCATAGCTAGATAGTTAGCTAGCTAGCTAGCTTGCTAGCTACCGGAGGAATTTCAAATTATAAAGCACATTTTGCAGCACAATACATTCTCACAATACATTCTCTTTCAGTACACTTTAAACACAGTTACTTTTTTAATTTAATTGTTTCTCATGTGTTGTTGTTCTGTTGTTAAGTCCCACACTTCGTCTTCAGATTTCAGCTATCTGATTCACTGACACGAGCTCTAGCTAAATAACTAAAGTTTCTGCAAACTGTCTTCTTCTTCATGTGGTTTTCCGTCAGACTAGACGCTTTGTTGCGTATTGCTGCTTTTCACAGTTCAGAAAGTGCATTGACCCTTTGTTCACAAAAAGAAGGAAATGAGGAAAAAAGGAAATTGCACCACCATCTACCCCTACAGACATACCACTATCCCAACCACACCTTTACACTACTTTTGCCCTAACAGATCATACACCAGGCCGTCGGCCTGGGAGGCTGGAACCTCTTCTCTCAAAACCCCCTGTAGTTCTTCTGCACTAAAATCTATGACACCCCAAAACTTCTCTGCTTCTGCTACTACCATTTCAATGTTCTGGGATTTCCTTTCCATCTGTACGGTACAATTAATGACCATAGCAATAAATGCCAAGAAGCCAACCTTACTAAAGAACAAACTGTTTTTGGTCACTCTGTACTGGCCTACTACCTAATCATCTCAGGCTCCCTCACCCTTTG
Organism: Oncorhynchus mykiss; assembly: GCF_013265735.2. Lineage (NCBI taxonomy): Eukaryota > Metazoa > Chordata > Actinopteri > Salmoniformes > Salmonidae > Oncorhynchus > Oncorhynchus mykiss. The sequence goes on from NC_048577.1 coordinate 34,797,583, forward strand.
CCCACAATCCTCTACTTTCCTCACTGCCTCAGCATATGACACTTTCTGAGCTGCCCTCACCCTGGAAACTTAAAATCAGTCTCACTAGCACAGAACATTTCTGATCGCCAGCTACATGGCCACCCCCACAATTGAAACACTTCACTTTGTCCCATGTCCACCTGCACAATTCTCACACCTCTGCATCTCCCTCCTACATACTGCTGCATCATGACCACAAACTTGGCACCTGAAACACTGTAGTGTGTTCAGAACAAAAGCTCTCATGGACTAACTTATATACCCTAGCATGACTTTATCCGGCTAACACTCTGCATCTTAACTTAGAAGAACAGACAAGGTCTCCTCAGTCTCGTGCTCGCCACCAGGTCTGCTTTGTACGAAACGGTGTCCATCGCAGACACAAGGGATCCTCATCTTCAGTAGATCTACCTCAACACTCAGGTAGATCACTCCTTTCAACGGCGCTCTGTTCCAGAGAGCAAAGCAGGACACAGCTATGAAATGTGTAGCACCCTCTCCCTCTGGGCAGCAAACACGCAAAAAGTCAACACAAGTCCACTTCTGGATGCTTTGACCGAATTCTTCACCCAGCATGATACCACAAATAGATCAGACAAAAGGCATGGATCCACTTTCTCCACGAATCGTACTCCCACTGGGTCAGAGTCATCTTGGGCATTTTCCTGATCATTGGGGTGAGGCTCGGAAGCCTTCACCTCACCTGTTGGCGCATGTTCGTCCTCTTCCCTTCTGTCAAGTTACATTTCTGAGTTCACTATTCATCGTTTGCTCAGGGTTTTAAGAAGCATAACATATCATTATCTTCTCTGTACTTCACTCAACTGAGAAAGTACTCCGCTTGTATTTCACAGGTATTGGTTTGGGTTTGAACCTTGCACCCTTTTTTCTACCTCGCGTCATCTCTCCATCCCCCATCTTCCAACCTTCTCCACTGCAAAGCACTGCCTGCAAACTGTCAATTATTTTCTGCAAATTATACAGTATACCTGAAATGTCATGGAAAGATTGGAGCTCCAATGAAAATCAAATCAAATCAAATGTATTTATAAAGCCATTCTTACATCAGCTGATATCTCAAAGTGCTGTACAGAAACCCAGCCTAAAACCCCAAACAGCAAGCAATGCAGGTGTAGAAGCACGGTGGCTAGGAAAAACTCCCTAGAAAGGCCAGAACCTAGGAAGAAACCTAGAGAGAAACCAGGCTATAAGGGGTGGCCAGTCCTCTTCTGGCTGTGCCGGGTGGAGATTATAACAGAACATGGCCAAGATGTTCATAGGTGACCAGCAGGGTCAAATAAAAGTAATCACAGTGGATGTCGAGGGTGCAACAGGTCAGCACCTCAGGAATAAATGTCAGTTGGCTTTTCAGTAGCCGATCCTTCAGAGTATCTCTACTGCTCCTGCTGTCTCTAGAGAGTTGAAAACAGCAGGTCTGGGACAGGTTGCAGGTTTGTCTAACAGGTCAGGATTCCATAGCCGCAAGCAGAACAGTTGAAACTGGAGCAGCAGCAATGCCAGGTGTACTGGGGACAGCAAGGAGTCATCATGCCAGGTAGTCCTGGGGTATGGTCCTAGAGCTCAGGTCCTCCGAGAGAGAGAAAGAAAGAGTTAGCGAAAGAAGCATACTTAAATTCACACAGGACTCCGGATAAGACAGGAGAAATTCTCCAGATATAACAGACTGGCCCTAGCCCCCCGACACATAAACTACTGCAGCATAAATACTGGAGACTGAGACAGGAGTGGCCCCATCCAACGATACCCCCGGACAGGGCCAAACAGGCAGGATATAACCTCACCCACTTTGCCAAAGCACAGACCCCTCACCACTAGAGGGATATCTTCAACCACCAACTTGGAATTCTGAGACAAGGCCGAGTATAGCCCACGAAGATCTCCGCCACGGCACAACCCAAGGGGGGGCCGTGGCGGAGATCTTTGAGGGCTATACTCTGCCTTGTCTCAGGATGGTAAATTATTTAGAGTTCTTGTGTCAGCGAATCATATCCCTGAAATTGGGAGAAGAAGGGTGGGACTAAGTAAAATAATGGGAGAAGACAGATCTCGGCTCATGTGGCAAATCCAATGACTCTAAAAAGAATGGCCAAAGCCATCAATCACATGACACCATTCATTCCTATGTGGAGACTCAATAGCACATTTGAAGGCCAGAAAGCTTGCTAAGATGGCGTCTCATGGAGACATAACATGCGCAGTTTGACCTACTCAGGGAACTGACGTTGCAGGCTATCTCAGTGCTGTCCCCTCTCATTGAGTAACCCAGGTTAAAGGCTGACCGGGGTACTGCAAGCTGCCATTAACAACAAAACTATCATTATAACGTCTTCTGTGTGCTATTTTTAAATAATTGGTTCAATGACATACATATGGTGTATTAGAAGCAATTATTAGTACCATGATTGTCTTCTCAACATTTTTTTTTACACGAAGATTGGCCACGAATATTTACATTTTTTAATCGGCATTAAACTTCCGTGGTTTCAAGGAGTTGGGGCAGTAGTTCTCTCCTGGGCAAATCCAATGATTTATATACACTCTAGATGACTGACAGGGGGCACCGTTTTGAAGCCACCACGCCTCCATCTTGGCAATCCCCCACCATTGTAAAGATATTTTGGAAGCTGTGGAAATGCATTTATTAATGCCTACATTTGGGCTCCCGAGTTGCGCAGCTATCTAAGGCTCTGCATTTCGGTGCTAGAGGCGTCCCTACAGACTCTGATTTGATTCCAGGCTGTATCACAACCGGCCGTGATTGGGAGTCCCATAGAGTGGCGCACAATTGGCCCAGCGTCATCCAGGTTAGGGCTTGGCCGGGGTAGGCCGTCATTGTAAATAAGAATTTCTTCTTAACTGCCTCTCCTAAATAAAGATAAAATAAATTAAAAAATGTATATGTCTATTCTATTACAGACTTTTAAATTATATTATGTGAGCTAAACATACAAATTTAAACTGAAAAAATATATGGATTTGTTTCCTTTAAAATAAAAATGTTTTGAAAGTACTAATGTTACTGTCCCCACCACAGCAAAAAAAATCTTAAATACTTGTAATTTTGTTTGTGAAATATTTAGCTGAAATACCTTAGAGCGTCAATATGACCAACCGGTGGCTTCAAATCCTCTCATTGTCCAAAACATACACTATACAAAAGTATGTGGGCACCCAATGCTTACAGGTGTATAAAATCGAGCACACGGCCACGAAACAGCCATAGACAAACATTGTCAGTAGAATGGCCTTACTGACGAGCTTAGTGACTTTCAACTTGGCACCGTCATAGGATACCAGCTTTCCAACAAGTCAGTTCGTCAAATTTCTGCCTTGGTAGAGCTGCCCTTGTCAACTGTAAATGCTGTTATTGTGAATTGGAAACATCTAGGAGCAACAACGGCTCAGCCGTGAAGTGGTAGACCACACAAGCTCACGGAACAGGTTTAAGGTTTAAGGTTATGGTTAGGTAAGGATTATGGTTAAGGTTAGGGTTAGGGTAAGGGTAGGGGTTAAGGTTAGGGTTAAGGGTAGGGAAGTCCCAAGGATACTTGATATCACTAACTCAAATCTAGCCATAGTAAATAACATGGTAACAATAGCTAATGGTAACAATAGCTAATGACTTTAATTAGATTGTGTAAAATACTGTGGATTAAGATGAAAATGGTATTGCATTGAAAGTGTAAAAGAGGGTGTTAATGTGCAATGTGCTACAGAATTGTCACGGGTGTCGTTGGAAGTAGACCAAAGTGCAGCGTGGTGAGCGTACATTTTCCTTTTATTTTAAAATGTCGCCAACAAAACAACAAATGAAAGAAACAACCGTGAAGCTTACAGGGCTAACTAACAAAGATAACTACCCACACTGATAGGAGGGAAAAAGGGCTACCTAAGTATGATTCCCAATCAGAGACAACGATAGACAGCTGTCCCTAATTGAGAACCATACCCGGCCAAAACAAAGAAATACCAAAACATAGGAAATAAAACATAGACTGCCCACCCACATCACACCCTGACCTAACCAAATAGAGAAATATAATGGCTCTCTACGGTCAGGGTGTGACAGTACCCCCCCACCAAAGTTGCGGACTCCGGCCGCAAAACCTGAACCTATAGGGGAGGGTCTGGGTGGGCATCAATCCACGATGGCGGCTCTGGTGCAGGGCGTAGACCCCGCTCAACCTCGGGCTCACCCCACTTTGGTAGCGCCTCTGCTGTGGGGACCCTTGCCGCCAACCCTGGACTGGAGACCCTCTCTGCGGGCCCGGACTGGGGACCATCTCTGCGGGCCCCGAACTGGGGACCCTCGCTGTGGGCCCTGGACTGGGCACCCTCGCTGCGGGCCCCGGACTGGGCACCCTCGCTGCGGGCCCCGGACTGGGCACCCTCGCTGGAGGCTTCTTGCCATGGGTCATCACTGGAGGCTTCTTGCCATGGATCATCACTGGAGGCTTCGTGCCATGGATCATCACTGGAGGCTTCTTGCCATGGATCATCACTGGAGGCTTTGTGCCATGGATCATCACTGGAGGCTTCGTGCCATGGATCATCACTGGAGGCTTCTTGCCATGGATCATCACTGGAGGATTCTTGCCATGGATCATCACTGGAGGCCTCGTTCGTGCAGCAGGCACAGGACTCACCGGGCTGGGGAGACCCACAGGAGGCCTGGTCCTTGAAGCAGGCACAGGACTCACCGGGCTGGAGAGACACACAGAAGGCCTGGCGCGTGGGATGGGCATTGGATACACTGGGCCGTGAAGACGCGCTGGCGGTCTCGAGGCCAGTGCTGGCACAACCCATTCTGGCTGGATGCCCACTTCCACCCGGCAAATGCGGGACGCTGGCACAGAGCACACCGGCCTGTGAATGCTCACTCGAGACACCGTGCGCATCACCCCATAACACGGTGCCTGACCAGTCACATGCTCCCCACGGTAAGCACAGGGAGTTGGCTCAGGTCTAAACTCAGACTCCGCCAATCTCCCCGTGTGCCCCCCAATTTTTTTTAAAACTGCCTCTCTGGCTTCCATGACCGGGTCTTGTCCTCTGCCATTCTCTCCTCCCCGGTCCAGCTCGTCCTCCAGGTTGGCGCAAGCTACTTGGTCTTTTGGTGGTGTGTAGTTCTGTCACAGGTTATGTTGGAAGTAGAACAAAGTGCAGCGTGGTAGGCGTACATTTTCCTTTTATTTTAAAATGTCGCCAACAAAACAACAAACGAAAGAAATAACCTTGAAGCTTACAGGGCTAAGTGGCACTAACAAAGATAACTACCCACACTGAAAGGAGGGGAAAAGGGCTACCTAAGTTTGATTCCCAATCAGAGACAACGATAGACAGCTGTCCCTGATTGAGAACCATACCTGGCCAAAACAAAGAAATACTAAAACATAGAAAATAGAACATAGACTGCCCACCCCACATCACACCCTGACCTAACCAAATAGAGAAATAAAACGGCTCTCTACGGTCAGGGCGTGACAAGAATATGTTTTTTATTTCCACCAGTAGCTAGCGAAGTTAACTAGCTAGTGCTAGCAGATTGCTAGATAGTAGGCTAGTTAGCCAGCTAGTTGGTCAACAAAATGTTGCAGTTGCAACATCAACTAATTAGCTAGCTAGCTAGATACCTGACTAACTAGCCATTGTTACTGTGGCCTGCACATTTTCCTTTTTTCACAGCTGTCACAAATCCTGGTGTGCTCCAGAAACCTTTATGTTGTAAAATTCTATTTGCTTCCATTTTATTAGGACATTTTTGTGTTTTGGCAAGTTGTTGGTATTATAATGTTTCATTTTTATATCTGGAGTGCAGTTTTTCCAAAAATGTACAATCCTAAACACATCTGTGCTCCCATTTGCCACAAATTCTTGGAGATCCTTTGAATGGTAACATTTTGTGATTCTCAACTGTTGAGCAACCACACCCATAACTGTTTTATAACACCTCAAATGACGCTCACTTTACTTCCGGCGTCTGTGCATACTCTATAACGGCATATGACACGGTTATGACGCCCGTCATTCCATTCAATGTAATAATGTGAAACAGAGGTTGGTAAATGACATAACACCCTGTAATATCATCTGGTATGTAGACTCTTATGAAGCATGTAATAACACATGACAGAAGTGGTCATGCAGTTGTTATTAACAGTGGACATTAGAGCATATGACAACAGGATGAGGTATAATCTCGGTAGACACTAGTTGTAAAATGGAACACACTTCCTATAGGTTCCTAGGCTACATGATGCAATATATTTTAGAACAGGCAATCATAAATTTGTTAAACCCTCCCATCATTCACCATTTTATATATTGATTACATGGCTCAATGAATTCTGGGAATTGGTCATGTACAATGCCCCAAAAATGTCTTGGCAGCGTCACGAACCTGTCTCAATTTCTCAGCTGTAATCCCCTGAGGGAGACCACAGACTTGGTTAAAGTAAGTCTAAATGTATTTTGGGGGCTTTGCATGCAGTTCAGAGAAGGTCTAAATTGAGTTTGAACTTAGCACCATGCCACATGTTTCCAAAAACACCTCGGGCAATATTTCTACTTCTCTTATCATACTTGTTGATAACACACAAACTTCTGATAAAAACTGATAGTGATAGTCATTAAGTTTTTATTAATTCATTTAAAGGGTAATTTGAAGATTGTCATTTTGTGTTAGGGTTTTAGAGATATGGCTCAGCCGACACTCAACCTTTCGATTAGCCCTCTTTCATTAGTTACTTTAACCCCTAACCCGTTCCACAAAATTATAAATTATAAACTGGGTGGTTCGAGCCCTGAATGCTGATTGGCTGACAGCCGTGGTATATCAGACCGTAAACCACGGGTATGACAAAACTTTTATTTTTACTGTTCTAATTACGTTGGTAACCAGTTTATACTAGCAATAAGGCACTTTGGGGATTTGTGGTACACTACATGACCAACAGTATGTGGACACATGTTCGTCGAACATCTCATTCCAAAATAATGGGCATTAATATGGAGTTGGTCCCCACTTTGCTGCTATAACAGCCTCCACTCTTCTGGGAAGGCTTTCCACTAGATGTTTGAACATTGCTGCAGGGACTTGATTCCATTCAGCCACAGTATTAGTGAGGTTGGGCACTGATGTTGGGCGATTAGGCCTGGCTTGCAGTTGGCGTTCCAATTTATCCCAAAGGTGTTCAATGGGGTCGATGAGGTCAGGACAGTCAAGTTATTCCACACCGATCTCAACAAACCATTTCTGTATGGACCTTGCTTTGTGCACAGGGGCATTGTCATGGTGAAACAGGAAAGGGGCTTCCCCAAATTGTTGCCTCAAAGTTGGAAGAACAGAATCGTCTAGAATTTCATTGTTTACAATAGAGTTAAGATTTCCCTTCACTGGAACTAAGGGGCCTAGCCCGAACCATGAAAAACAGCCACCGACCATTATTCCTCCTCCACCAAACTTTACATTTGGCACTATGCATTGGGGCAGGTAGCATTCACCTAGTATCCGCCAAACCCAGATTCGTCCGTCGGACTGCCAGATGGTGAAGCTTGATACACCACTCCAGCCAACGCTTTGCATTGCGCATGGTGATCTTAGGCTTGTGTGCGGCTGCTCGGCCATGGAAACCCATTTCATGAAGCTCCCAGCTAACAGTTGTTGTGCTGACATTGCTTACAGATACAGTTTGGATCTCGGCAGTGAGTGGTGCCAACCAAGGACAGACCATTTTTATGCGCTACGCGCTTCTGCACTCGCCGGTCCCATTCTGTGAGTGTGTGTGGCCTACCACTTCGTGGCATAGCCATTGTTGCTCCTAGACGTTTCCACTTCATAATAACGTCACTTACAGTTGACCGGGGAAGTTTTAGCTGGGCAGAAATTTGACAAACTGACTTGATTGGAAAGGTGGCATCCTATGACAGTGCCATGTTGAACGTCACTGAGCTCTTCAGTAAGGCCATTCTACTGCCAATGTTTGTATATGGAGATTTCATGACTGTGCTCGATTGTATACACCTGTCAGCAACAGGTGTGGCTGATATAGCCCAATCCCCTAATTTGAAGGGCTGTCCACATACTTTTGTATATATAGTGTGTATTGCCAATATACCATGACTAATGGCTTTATCCAGGCACTCCACATTGCGTCATGCATAAGAACAGCCCTTAGCCATGATATGTTGGCCATATACCACACCCCCTCAAGCCTTATTGCTTAAATATAAGAGTAATACTTTCCCATTTCTCACTAATTATATTTCAGGATTTTTGGGGGATGCACAGTGCAGTGCAGTGGATGAGTATCTTACAGTGTAAAATACTCTGGGAAGAGCGGTTGATATGACTGTGCATCGTATTGATGAATTAGTGAAGTGCGTCCCGATTCTCCACACTTCTCCCAGCATGTGCACTTCCTGTCATGGATTTAAAAGCATTGGAGTGGTGTAAGCGTAGACTGGAGGGAGTTTCCACCATGGTGAGTGTGCAAGTGCACACTTCGGGAGAAGAGAGAAGAATCGGGTCGAAACCTGTGTCTCTCTACTGGAGCCTAGCCTCACGTCCGGACCTTGTTTGTTACTTCACTTAAGACACTCCCCTGAGTTTCTCGCTGAGTCAGTCTGGAAGCCACAGCATCTATTTCTATCTAAACATCCCCTCCTCCATCCTCCATCCATCCCCCCTTCATTATGAGCCATATAAAAGATGGCTCGCTTCCATTTTCTCCCTTAGCCCCCTTAAAGCATCAGAATGACGGTTGATAAAGGAACATGGACACTGACAATCAATGCTTTTCATAGCCCTGGAAGTGGAAAAGCGAACATGGATTGACAAAAGATGGACATGAAGTGGATGATGGTTGACGAGTGTATACATCAGGGCGTCTTTACTTAATCTCTCCCCTCTCCATGCCCTCGACCTCTGCTGCCACCCACCACCCACCCCCCCCCCCCCCCCCCAAGTCTAACCCTAACCCCTGTGTACTACATTGGGACATTAGTTAATGTTGTTACCAGGCCCCAAAGACGGGCAGTAATGGCGGACAGGGGGTGTCTCTCTCTCTCCGATGGCTTCTTCCACTCCCAGCACAGATGGACTAAGGGTTGGGCAAGGCGCTCATGACATTTGTATTCACCCTCACACCTGAGGTCACCCAGGCTTATGTAACTCTCCCTGACAGAGAGTTGTGTGGCGTGGATGCAGAGGGATGGCGTTGGGGGTGGGGTGACATATGGAATGGGCGACCCCTGATTGGGTCACAATGGCTGTTTGATCCACTCTGCTGGGAGCAATGAGATTTTTTTGTAGGTGGTGACAGATGCTGTTTAACCTGCATCATGTGTGTTAGCTAGCTACAGACTCTCTCCTCTTCCCCTCCCCCACCCTTTTCCAATTTCCCTCCCTCCCTCTCCATCTCCCTCTCCTTCTCTCTCTCCCTGGATCTCACCCTCCCTCTTCCTCCCATCCCCCACTATCTCTCTCTCTCTCTCTCTCTCGCTCTCTCTTTCCTCTGTCCCCTCCCCCACAGCCGCTCTCTCTTTTCTCTTGACCCTTTCTCTCTATCTCTCTCTCTCATTCTGCCTCACTCTATCTCTCTCATGCCATCCCCTCTGCTCCTCCTCCTCCTCCTCCACACTCACCATAGCTCCATCTTTGCCGCAGGGCTTTAGCTGTCAAAGTGCAGTCAGTCAAATTAATCCAATTAATATGCACATAAACACACTCCTATACACATGTGTACACATTTGCACAAATAGGTTTATAAGCTGTATGACCAAGCATCTGCACATACATGGGCCCGATCAATCCATCCAACCTCCCAGCAGCCCATTTGTTATAGCATCAGCAGCAGGGATCGCAGCAGTATGCATCCGTCCTCTGTGGTTGAACTGGTACACTGTTTGTTAGCTGTCTGGATGCTACTCACATTATTCCTGGTGGATCCAATGCTGTCCGCAGGCTAGCAGGCGATCACGGATGCTGTTTGCTGCAATATCTCCCATAAAACCTCAACTGGGTCTCAGTTGTTTTTTAAGCTGCTGAATGGATCAAATTTAATATGATTTACTCAGTATGATCATTTTGCGAGCCTTCAGTTTCAAATGGTTTTCAAGAACGTTGCAAGAATATAATTCTGCATTTCAAATGTGCTTTGGCTGTTTTCTCTAGGGTGTGTGTTTTTAGGAGATAATCAATACTTGTGTGTTTAGGCAATCTCAGAGATCCAGTTTTGTGAATAACACTTCACACAGATACACATCCACATAAATATTCACTTGCAAGACTACACATATACACACGTACATAATACTCACATCCTGTGCATCCATAATCTCTTCCCCCATCCATCCACTCAACCATCCGCTCATCCATCCACTCACAAAAGCAAAGCAGTGGGACATGTTATATTTTATGTAGACATTTTTACTGCAGGGCCAATGTCATAGCGTCATGTGATCCCATGGACAACGGCATTGTAACTTCCCTACTCCTCTACCAATAAAACAAAATAAATAGAGGGAAGCTCCCCTGCCACTAGATCCAAAACAGCTGGTTAGGCTGTCAACGGCTTGATGAATAAGCGATAAATGAAATATTTGCCTATGTAATAGCGAGTGAGAGGGTGTACATTGTTCAGCGTTTACGTACGGCCCAAATTTGTAGTGTTGTTCTAATGAGGCGAGGATCATTTAGTATGGGAGGTAATTAATTGCACTGTTTTAAAATGTTTTAGTGTACATTTCAGATGATTTGCCTTTCGTATCATTATAGTGCTCCATAAGGGTAACATTGCCTGTAGTAAAACATACTGTACAGTACATAGTCATCTCTCGGGTGTGAGGGATTAGCCTATTGAAGGTTTTTAAATGAATACGTTTTCATCGATGGCTAGCTTTTTCTTCTTTCTTTTTTGTTACACGATATCCAGAGATACAACTTTAGAATGCATGCTTCCTTCCTAGCATTGCATCTCCATGACTATAATGAATGAACTACTTAAAAAGGCGCGTTACAGTCTGCGAGCAGATAACCCCCACGGCTAGCTCTGAGGTCGTTAATAGTTTCGTTGTGTCGCGAGTCTCTGGCATGCATCTGGAACGGGGGCTGGCTACTTAAAGGGGGTGAGTGGGACACAGACAGGGCGTCTACATGTGGGTTACCCAGTTGAAATGCGATTATGTATGTCTTTGGATCACATGCAGAGTACACACACTTTTAACTAGGGCGACTTTTTAGATCCCTAAACAGTTTAGAACCGTGTACTGTTCTATATTCTATAGCCAGAATTGCTGAGACTCACATGGCAGGTGTATTAGGCCTGCCCTACATTGCTCAGAGCGACACACCAGCATTTCCCTGTGGTGCCCTCAAGAGGATATTCTCCCAGATGTGCAACGCTTTATGTACTGCTCTGAACACTATGAGGTCGCATTCACACCTAGAAAAGAATGTGATTTTGAATGTTCTGGTATATCTGAAAGGAGGGAAATGGTGGAAGTACTGTGCATCCATTACATTACTGTCAAATCCTTTTTGCTGCTTGTTGTAAGTCAGAATAGTGTGTACAGTGAAGAGTAGGTTGCCTGGATTTAGTTTGAGCTATAAGCTCTACATTAGCTATCGTCCCTACTTAACATTAGATTAAATATGATTTGGTTCGAGCCCTGATTAACCAGTCTAGCAATTTAGCCTGTCCAGTGTAACGTGAGTGCTAGCGTGATGTTTTGTTTAGTCCAGCTGTTACAACAATTCATTGCCACAAGCAAGTGAGCGGTAGACTAGGTAGGTACATTGGTTATGCTCAACTGTGTATGACATTTCTGTGGATTGTTCTGGAACCCCATCTGATTCCACCAACCATGTCCAACCGCATTCAACCATATCTTATCTCACAGCATCTTTTGATGTCTATTCTCTGCTAAATAATTAGCATTTAATTTCCTCAAAAACCTTTCAAACAAACCAGTGAATACGTTGTACCATTGTTGACCATGTGAATTTGAACACTGGATTGATCTATCTGGTACCCGTTGTAACACAACCTAAAGATTTGAATTCTGATGTTACTGCAGCAAACCTTTCGCAAACCTTATCTCTGCAGCCCAGACATGCTGTGCACTATTGTAGTCGCATTCCTATCGTCAGTTGAATTCCACCTAAACCCTGTTCCATTAAACACATAGTCCTAGCAGATTTACCTGCTCATATATGCAACTATTCACACCTACCTACTACGTACATGCCTTCTCTCCTCCTGGATATCTGTTGTCATGGAATGTTTTGCCCCTTGTCCCCTTTTCATTAGTATGTACATGCCTCTCATATGGAAGACATGAGCTGTAAAACTAGCTTGTTTGCCCATTGGCAAGCAAGGGCTAGAGAGGCTGCCATTCCCCCCGTCGGGTGAAACCGGATGCAGGTGGAGTGCCGGGAGGAGTAAAGGAAGAAAACAGCCAAATATAGCTACAGAGAGTAGACGACACACACGGAAATGTAAAAATGCTGACCAGTTCAAGAGGAGATAGCCGTAGCCTAGCCGACCTAGCTGCAGCTTGTGATGAGGATCCCCTCAGAGGCATCTGGCAAAAGAGCTAGCGACGAGTTAGCATTTAGCCCTGCTGCTCGTTTCACTACACATTTTAATTCACATGTTGGGTGCTTTCTGTCTGACTTTAGGTAGGCGCCAAAAGTAGTGATTGCAGATAGATATCAGCATTTTTACCTTGTAGTGACACCAGGGGGTGAATGAGGGACATATGCCACTTACATCGTAACATAATACTTCTGCATAACATTTGCCATATTTAATTAATAATTGGTACGGGTTCAAACAGAGGTGCTGCCTGACCTCGAGTCATGAAGAGCTACAGTGGCTGCTGGTTTTCATTCTTGCTTTTTTTTTAATCAGTGGCTGATTTAGACCTGTGTTACTAGGTGTGTGGACCCTCTGGGCAATCAGTGACATTAGCTGATTAATTATGGGCAAGGGCGAAATGGAAAACCTGCGGCACTGCTGTCCTAGAGGACTGTTCTACACCCCTGTGTCACGCCATGACCTTAGTTATCTTTGTTTTCTTTATTATTTTGGTTAGGTCAGGGAGTGACAAGGGTGGTAGGTTTAAGTTTTTGTATTGTCTAGGTGTTTTTGTCCAGTCTAGGGTTTTTTGTATATCTATGGGGTTTTAGTATGTCTAGGTATATGTAGGTCTATGGTGGCCTGAATTGGTTCCCAATCAGAGGCAGCTGTTTATCGTTGTCTCTGATTGGGGATCCTATTTAGGTTGCCTTTTTCAATTTGGGTCTTGTGGGTTGTTATTATATGTATAGTTGCCTGTTTCGCACTAGTCGTATTGCGTCACGGTCCGTTTTGTTATTTTGTATAGTTTTGTTGCATTTGTGTTGCATTTGTTTAATAAAGAGAATGTACGCTTATCACGGTCTCCTCCTTATGACGACCGTGACACCCTGGGTGAAAAGCATGATTGGTATCCTCCTCTTTTCTTGGCTAAACACATAGTATAAAGCCACCATGTATGCACGCACACATACTCAAACAATGCATAGTGGTGTAGGGTGATAGCTAGCAAACAAATGTAGCTATTCAAGCGCAGCTATTTACAGCTGTATTGATTTAGAAGGGGCCTGTGTTAGTGTGTAGGTAAGTGTGCTAATGTGATAAGAGATCCATATTGTAATACAACACTAACACAGACCCCTATTTCTCCAACTTGTAATACAACACTGACATTGTGAAATATGAGAAGACATTGCCTCTCTGAAGAGGTGAGCTATCTTGGATATTCTGAATATCTTTGTTGTTACCTAACTCTTTTACAATCAAAGCTACTTGTAATATTATATTTTTCTGCGATCACAATTTATATTTTTAAAGTCCGGAAATATATATTTCTCACTTAATCTCTGTAACATATCAGGATTAAGGTTCATTTATCCATTTATGTGTGTTTGCCTTTTCAAATAAAGCCAACATGCTTTTGTGTGATACTGCAAGTGTGTGTGCTTATGAATATTTGTTTGTGGTTTACCACATAGAGTGCATTCGGAAAGTATTCAGACCCCTTCCCTTTTTCCACATTTTGTTTTGTTACACCCTTATTCTAAATTTTATTAAATAACCCTTTTCCCTCATCAATCTACTCAGAATAAGTAAAAACAGGTTTTTAGAAACTATGGTCGCTAAATTGAAAAACAGAAATTCCTTATTCATCCTGTGCATCCTGTTTCCATTGATCATCCTTGAGATGTTTCTACAACTTGCTTGGAGTCTACCTGTGGTAAATTCAATTGATTGGACATGATTTGGAAAGGCAGACACCTGTCTATATAAGGTCCCACAGTTGACAGTACAGGTCAGAGCCAAAACCAAGCCATGAGGTTGAAGTAATTGTCCATACAGCTCCGAGACAGGATTGTGTCGAGGCACAGATCTGGGGAAGGGTACCAAAACATTTCTGAAGCATTGAAGGTCCCCAAGAACGCAGTGGCCTCCATCATTCTAAAATTGAAAAAGTTCAGAACCACCAAGACTCTTCCTAGAGCTGGCCAAACTGAGCAATCGGGGGAGAAGAGCCATGGTCAAATCTGCTATCTTAATTGGAAAGTATCTAGGAGTAGGCCACTCTCTTATCAAATAAATTATTTACTTGCAACACTGCAGTTATATCGCAAGCATAGTATATTACTATGTCTGCTATATGGTTTTTACTTGCTTCTTTACACCTATAAAAGCACCTACCGCATTATCCAGATTGGTGGTATCTGTATGCCTATTATTTTCAATACTTTGATTGTCTGTTGTAACCACACCCGTATCACATTTCAGGTAAGACCAAAATGCAGACTGTGTTGAAGTAAAAATGTTTATTACAGCAACAGGGGCAGGCAAATGACAGGTCAAGGCAGGCAGGGGTCGATAATCCAGAGTTGTGGGGGAGCGGTACAGGACGGCAGGCAGGCTCAGGGTCAGGTCAGGCAGAGTTCGGGAATCCAGAGTAGGGGCAAAGGAACAGGATGGCAGGCAGAGTGGTCAGGCAGACGGGCTCAGTGTCAGGACAGGCACGGGTCAAACAGAGAGACTGGGGAAAAGCAGGAGCTGAGACAAAACACTGGTTGACTTGACAAACAAGATGAACTGTCAACAGACAAACAGAGAACACAGGTATAAGTACCCAGTGGATAACGGGGAAGATAGGTGACACCTGGAGGGGGGGTGGAGACAAGCACAAGGACAGGTGAAACAGATCAGGGCGTGACACTTTTACAATGAAAGCTTGGAGGACAACACAATGCGTGTATGACCACAGTCACTTGATTGTACACAGTCAGTCGTGTTCATATCTTACTCCAACATGCTCCGGTCCAAGGCCTTTTGAATGAAACAGACCACACAGATGAACCACAGTTCCAGATCTGTAGCCTTTGATAAAAACCAAGGGAACCTAAACTGATTCAGGCGAGTCTGTCAGAATCGCTGTTCTCTGTGGAAGCCTGTCGGTTGTTTATTCTGATTGAACATTCTATATATCTTTCTCTTTGGTGATCATGTGTAGAGGTGAAACCAATTAGTCATTAACCCAAATTTGAGCAACATGTCATTTAATCAAATAACCACAGCATATTTTTTTTGCACAGCTATGGCCATTTAAATGGAGCTGGTACTAAATACTTCAGAAAATAATTGCTAGAAATTGATACGAATATGGTAGGTCATTGATATTGCCTGTGTGAATGTTAGCACGAATGTGAGTCACCGCTCGTTAGCCTGAACGCTACTGTGAAAACTCAACACATCATATTCTCTATTATGTGCTTAAATGGAGCAAGAAATTAACAAAATGGCATGTCATGACATGTTTTTCAGAAAAGCATTTAAATGACAAAAAATCTATCCAACGAGGTAAGAGAAAAAAACATAACAACAGCAAAGTGGCTAAATGGTGCCATGTCCTCCAAGAACTGCAGTGTGTATCAATATCAAAACTCCATGCACTGAAGTCATATTAATCCTTTGTCACACACACCCCATATACACTAACATCACATTACATTGGACAGTGAGTGATCCAACCAGGAACCGTCTCTCAGCATACCATACAAGGCAGAGTGGGTGACTGTCATCTGAGGGCACAGAGGGCAGGAACATGAACTGCACAGCCTCGAGGTGGAGCTAGCTAGTTAGAGGTGGGTACTGGAGGGAAATGTTTCAAACCCTAACCAAGGCAAAGCCAGCCCCAACAGCTGGAGACGTAGTTAACTGTCCGTTACAATCAGGGAGCCAGCGCTCAAGTTCAACACTCAGCAACTCGACTAGGCCTCCCAACGCATCCAGCCTCTCCCTTGGAGCTTTTTTTCCCTCCCATATGCGCCTATGAAAAAACGTTGCCTCCCCGACACACATGTCTGCTGCTGTATGTTTTGGCATGAGATGCGATTTAGAGGACTTACATCTCCTGTCTTTTTCTGGCCAGAAGAAATACAGGAAGCAATGGAGAGTGAAGGGAAAAGGTTAACTAGAGTGTGCCCAAGTACAGGGCTGCCATTTTGTAGATTTCTCTGTTTGCCAACAGTTATAGATAGCTGTCCACTAGCTGTGTTTATGACTAAGCTGTTCAGCAATGACTGTTCTTCTGTTGTGGACTTCTTTAGAGGTCTTGTCGGTTTGTTATTTTTCCCCAGGTGAAATGGATTTGTCTACCCTTCTCCCCCTCACAATGTGATTCAACATGGCTGCCATTAGGTCACAAAACACTCTAGGGGCTCGATTCAATCCATATCGCTGAGGTTCAGCGTGATAGTGTAATTGAAATGTATAGGTAATTTCCGATTGAGCCGACATATGTAGCGGTTACTGTGAATGCAGTCTCCGCTAACGCGGGAACATTGCCTTTTAATGTCTATCGCGCTATAGCACAGCTCTTCAACACTACGGATTAAATAGAGCCCTAGATCTAACTGCTGCTTGCTGTTATTGCTTGTCTGTTTATTGAACATAAATACTATGCCCTTCTCTGGCGCAAATAGGCAAAATACCCATCAAGCTGTTGCCTAAACAGTTCATCAATTTGATCATACACACACGGTGATCTATCT
Source organism: Oncorhynchus mykiss (assembly GCF_013265735.2). Lineage (NCBI taxonomy): Eukaryota > Metazoa > Chordata > Actinopteri > Salmoniformes > Salmonidae > Oncorhynchus > Oncorhynchus mykiss. Next base: position 34,814,741 of record NC_048577.1, read on the forward strand.
CTGGCCTATCTATTGCCTTTTTTGTTGGGTGTATAATTTCTAGTGCCCCTAATATCAGCAATGGCAGACGGCCCACGCTCCACCTTGCCAACACTACACACCTCAGGCCCTCTCCATGGGCCTCTGGCAATTCATCAACGCTAAGCGCGACAAGAAGCCGAGGACACATCTTTATTCTTTTAGCACAAATGTAAGGTGTTCCATCGATTCTCCTGCCATTTTCAACACCTTCGTATACAGCCTTTCTTTCTCACTGTCTCTTAGTCCTTGACCCTGTTGAGGTCAGTTTACACAGCCCGCATCGCTCTAAGCCGAGGAGGTTTTGTGTAAGACGCTGAGGGTCACTCCCTTCACTCCCGTCAAGGGTCATTCCTTTCATACCATGAACTGTTTGAAGTGACAGCGCAAATATAACACACATATTTCAAAGCCTTTTTTGTAGCTTTATCTAAAATGGCTGCCATGCAGGTCACCTAGCAGTATGGATACAAGGGTTTTCCTTTTTTATTCTCTACCCCTTACCCTTCCATCCTTACTACTTACCCTTCCAACAGTTAGGAGAGATCTATAGCCATGTGTGATACTGTGTTATCTGCGGTTTGCACAGGTCACAAATACGCAATCAACAATAAATAGCAATATGCCAGTGTAGTGCATGGGGGACTGATTTTGTTTTTCATTTGTTCTGTTTTAGGCTAAGGACAGCGATGATGATGAAGAAGTTGTCCAGGTTGATCGGGATCACTTCATGGATGAGTTCTTCGAACAGGTCAGTGCAACAAAACTGTAATACATGCCATTTTTGTTATGCGAAATATCCTAATGACCATTATTACAAACTTAACCTGGTAGTTTCTTGTATCCACACGTCTGCAGGTCGTATTTAATAAAAGGGTGAAAATTGACTAATTAAGGTCTATGCATAATGCCATGAGGTCATAATTGGCAATTAACTGGTAGTAAATGCCTTATAAGTGCCATATCTCTAAAGTTAAAGTGTTACTGTTTTACGTGTTACCCATTTACTAGTGTTTCCAAGTGCAGTGTTATTAATGCCATATTATAATGGGGGCCATCAGGCCACATAATGTAAACACACTAAAAGAAAATAGGCCTACTGGTGACATTACCTTCAGCTTTATCGTTCAAAATTGAAAGTGCTTAAGCATAATTTCTTTCCACATTCATCCTATGCAACAAGGAACATGCCATGAGAGGAAAAGGAGAAGGGGCAGGATATGCAAATAGAGCAACATTATGATTGGTGTGTTCAAACACAAGATATCGGAATGATTTGCATACTAACTGACGATCCAATGGTGGGGGAAAGCTACTAAAAGACCAATGTGTGGAGGGTGCAACAGCTTTTAAGTCCCTCCCCCTGGGGTTCTTGTGATTTATTTTGCCTAATATGCCAAAATTGAGTGACCTTTCTCTTCTTCCTACCATAATAAGACTGCAGTCAATCCATCAACTCTATCAGTGGAGGTATATTTTATACTTGGGAGATGCTGCCAGAACTCTTTATCGCTGAGTGTTAAGTCTTAACGAAGACATTAACACCCTGGATGTTTGACAATATGGCTACAGAATGTCCCAGCATTTCTGGGAGGACAGACAATCTGTGGCTTAACATTTCCAGTAGTTCATTTTTTGTGTAAGACCGCTCCATTTTTTACACAGAGGAATTGTTTTCTCTCTTTGGAAAGGCTTTTAAAGCAAAAACCTTGAACAGATACCCAGTTATCTGCAATACAGCACCATGAATCGCAAACAAAATCCCCAAACTCTGGTCCTTGTCTTTTGATAGGCATCTTATCAAGCCTGGAAGACCAGGTAGACACTGTTAGTGGGTCCCCGAGGGGCTAGCTGGGATTGAGGACACCTGCCTTTGAAGAGCTCTGCTGCTGCTGCAGGCAGGGTGCAGTCATTGAGCCTGGCTTAGCTGTGCTCCTCACTACCTTATGGGCCGTGGCTCAACTCCTCTGTCCTAATGAAAACGAATCTGTCTGCTTTACAAAGCTTTCCTCTAAAACTATTAAGTGAACACTATAGGGGAAGGGGAATTGGCTCAATCTGGGCTAAACAATGATTCACTATAAAGCATGAGTTTATTCGGTATGCCTTAGCTTCGTTGCGGAAGTAGCTCGCAAGCCATTGTCGTTGAACTCTCTGTCCCATAGAAAGAACAATAGGAAGAGCTATTAATAATGGAGAAGAGAATGAATAGGAATGCAGAGCACATAGATGCTCATATCCATACAGTCATTGCAAAAGTACCTGCATATCCACAAACAGTGCCAAGAATAGGGGGACTTTGACACGTCTGTATCTGCCTTTGACACATCTGTATTGGGAATTGGATTACATAACCCATTCAGATGGAGAGGTGGAATGAATGCAGAATGTGTGGTTAGGCTGCTGAGGCTGACTTTGCACAGGATTTCAGGGGATAGTCAGAAGTTCTTGGAAATGTATTATCTGCAGGCGCCTCTGCACATTCTGTGGGGTTCGGAGGAGTTTGAACACCCACCATTGAAACAGCGGCCGTCTTGTATCATACAAATGTTAGATAGAGATATTGATCCCCAACATGTGACGATATATTGCTAATACTGTAATAAGGTATTACAAATCAAATCAAATTTGATTTGTCACATGCACGTGTTTAGCAGATGTTATTGCCGGTGTATGTATGTATGTTAACAGGTTTCGCTGTGATGTCTCAGTATGAAAACCATTTACACTAAATAACATTCCTAAATTCCCCCGACGATGGCTAAGAATCAAACCTCCCAACCCTAAACCAGCAGAGATGATAATTATCAGTCAGTAATTGACTTATGTGGACTTATGGAGATTCCCCTGCTCTCCCACCCATCAGAAAAGTGCTTCCATTGGGTCGTCATGTCAGTCGATGATCGAGTGTGTGAGGCAATCCGGTCCATGATGAGGTTCAGAGGCCTCAGCTCTCCCACACCATACACACATCCTCTCCATGGGTGGCTGTGGTTGGTCAATTCCATAGAAATAGAATTACTAGAACGGAAAAGCCCCTTGGACCACGGCCATTTGACAGTACACTCATTTAAAGGGTATAGGAATTAAGCCCTCGTGTATGTTGCCTCTGCCCCCTCCTTCTCCCTCCCTGTGCAGGTGGAAGAGATCCGAGTCTGTATAGATAAGCTGTCAGAAGATGTGGAGCAGGTCAAGAAGCAGCATAGCGCCATCCTGGCAGCGCCCAACCCTGACGAAAGTAAGTCTCGGTGGCCACGAGCCACATCCATGAGTTTGGAATGGATACTTTTAAGACGGGGCCCAATTCCATACCAGTTCCATACAGCTTTCCCTCAGTCCTCATGGACTGCACTGACAGGACTGGATAGGTAGACGTGATATGCCAGAAAATTCAATATTGCTTTCCAGTTTAGTATTGGTGTCAAATCCTTTCAGGTCCCTGTGAGGGGGAGTAAGTAAGGGCCTGAAGATAGCGGAGACAGATTGGTTTAAGTGTGTGTGTGACCCTGGCTATATACCTGTGGGAGATACTCCACCCACGCACTCAGTGAATGTGACCCCACCCACTCATCTCTTACTGAGTCACACCCGGCCCACGCACGCACACCCGGCCAACACACACGACTCAAATGAATTTGCAAGGGTGGGACTCCACCCACTGGTTGACGAGGGTTCACCACCACACTCACTGAATACTCAATGAAACGTTTTTTTTTTGTGTGTGTTTATTGTGACAATATTATCATTTATCATCACACACATTTGAATCCTACGGCCAATGAAGACAACACATACATTTGCCCTAACATGAAATGAAGTTGTTTGGAGGCAGGCTTCAAAAAAAAAGAAGGGCACTAAAGTATTATCATGGATAACACTTATGAGTATGGTATAAAACAGACATGAAGATGTGTGTCAATATTTAAATACTATGGTATTTTCACCAATAATTTGATTGAAATCCAATCCTGTTAACCTTCAACCACTGCTTTTAGGCCCTGATGACTGTCTGGCATTTTGTCAAAACCTCAATAGGGCCCAAAAGATGCCACAATCAGTCAGCCAAGAACGTACAGTGAAAGACGTTTCAGTAAACGGCCCCTTCATTGTTGCCGTGCTGCTGTAGGGCCGTGCGGTTGTTAGGGGATGAGTGTAGTATGTTCTTTAGAGTTCACAGTGACCCAGGCTGCTAGTGACTCAACTGGAGTGAATGAATGTTTCATTGCTAATGTTTAGGCCTTGTCAGACAACCTCTAGTCTGGGTTAACCCAGAGTCTCAGGGCAGGCAGTGGCACAATACCTACTGTACCGTCCTCACGGAATCCTTCAGATTTCACTTCCTTTTCTCACACGTTCACATCACTTTTATTGTAGCTCCTCAATGTGTTTTTGCATTAAAAAAAAATAAAAAATTGCCTTATGATTTCAATATTTGATTTCAATTTCTACACATGCATGTTTTATCTTATGTAATGTTGTTGGACTGTTTCTGTCTTTTTCTGTCTGTCTGTCTTTCCTTCCTTTTCCCCCCCCATTTCCCCTCCTTTTTTTTCTTGTGATGCATGCTTCATGAAGGACTTGCTCCAGGGGACTTGTTGTTGGAGTTCAGTTTTTGTGAGTGAGCTAACTGGTTACTAGTTATCCACCCAGGTGGTTTAACTAGTAAGTATGTGGTTGCTATGCTATGTGTGTGTAGGTTGTCGGATTTCTTTATGTGATACATTTGGGGAATCTGGTCATTTGGAACATTTCTTTGTTCCTAAAGCGTCTAAGTAGGAAGATCATTGCTTACATATATTCACATAAACATAATATCTTTAGATTCACTGTTATTATTGATTATATTACATTTTCCAGCTCAGACAGTAATGTACGTTGTCCCTACAGAATTGCCAGCATATTTCTGTTTCTGTTGTTTTTTATGATATTCATGCTAGCTTAATCTTACATTTATGTCCTCAAAATGAACCAAAAGCTTAAATTTGGCCTCTCCCTATGTCAAGCCAATCCAAATCGTTTGGTCGTCAAGCCATTCCAAATCATGTTTGGAAGTCAGTGGATGATACAAAATGCATTCCAGTGTACTTCCTTGAATAATGCATGCTGGGAAGTGTAGTTGTTTACTGAAGAAATCTGTGTTGAAAAATCATCTTCAGTTATCATCACTTGGAAACCCAACGCTGTAGCCTGTAGTTATTCAGATTGCCCTGTCACACTTTGCCATTTTCAAATGAATTGTGAATCGTACAAGGAACAATCATTCTTGGACTTAGCAACGGAACATGTTTAAATCTCATGCCTCTCTCCAATCATGGCCGAAGGGCATCTCCATAATGTATAGTGAAATCCTGAGGAATCACTCCATTTCAGTTAGCACAGAATTCACTTATCACGTCACACACAGGGTGAACACAAGGACAGGGAGGACCCGTCAACAGAAGGCAATACAATACACGGCAGCCACGGCAGCCAACTTATTTAGTAAGCTATTTAGTTGTAGTATTTATGCATTTACACTTACACATATAAAATGCCTTATCGGTAAAGGCCTTATAGGAAAGGACCTTTCAGGAAATGGTCTTAAAAGTAAAGGCCTTATAGGTAAGGGTTCGTTTTTTTTTTCTTAGAGGCCAAAAGCTAAATCTTTCAACTGAAATGGCTTTGTGTTGTAGCCAGCTCTTGTGTCTTGAAATATAGATCACGGATGCTAGTCCCAGACAACAGTATTGACCCACAAAGAGGTGTCGTTGTGTGCAAATATGAGTTGCCAGTTCAGTGACATAGGACCCTTTTTGCTTTGGGAGAATCGATAGACAGGTCAAATGCAGAGGCGTGGAGTAGCTACCGGACACCTTAAATACACTAACATTTAGACATAATCTCAGAAAAAACAGCACAGTATTGAAAACACAACGCAACCCAAAAATCAAGGCATCCAGTGTTAACCTATTAAGTAGCAGACAGGAGCTTGTTAGCATCTGATTGGTTTGTTGATAGCACCTAAAATGTGCCCAGTGATTACAGGTTCATTTGCACTAATTGACTCTAAATATACCCCAAACAAATATCACAAATCTACAATGGCTTTCCTTGCTGATACAGTACTTTGAAAGGTAATTTACCTATCTGTGTTGTCTGTATGCAAATGACTGGTTATCCTAAGGTTCCTGTAAATATATCATTGACTTACTTGTGATGGACAGAACAGTCCCTACATTTCAATGCATATAATAACGCTGTAGAGCAGTTGTAGAATACTGTATCATTGTAGTAGCTTACTGTTGTGTATGATGAATATCCTTTTCTACCACAAAATTTGATTTGAAATGATATTATTTTAGTGTGTTGAATGATGTATTTGAAACCTTTCCGGATCTCAATAGTGCTAAACTACACTCTTATAAAAAAAAAAGCATTTCAAAACGGTTCTTCAGCTCTCCTCATAGGAGAACCCTTTTTGGTTACAGGTGTGTTACAGGTGGGTTCAATGTAGAGCCCTCTACATGGAACCAAAACGGTTCTATCTGGAACCAAAGGGTTCTTCTATGGGGACAGCCGAAGAATCCTTTTAGGTTCTAGATTCTTTTAGGTTCTAGGTACTTCCAAGCGTCAGAATTAGATATGTTTCTTTATGATTCTTGAAGTACGAGGCACATGTTTTAAGATGAACCAGCGGATGTAGGTGCTGCACTCTTGTGAAAACTCTTATCTGAGGTAAAGCACAAACTATCTTAATGAGCCGACAGCCAAATTACAACACGAGAGAAACATGCCGGCAATTAACTCATTAGTTATCTATAATCATGGGTAGACGTTATACATTTGTTGTAGATAAACAAATTATGCATATGAGTTTCTATTACAAGTTAATGATGTGTTAGGACTCCTCTTGTTAGTGGAGTGCTCTGGAAAAACAGACTTTTGCTCTAGACTAGATGAGAGTGTTGGGGTGTTTGCGGAGGTGGGCGAGAGAGAAGGGAGGGATTGAGGGAATTACAGGTGCGAAGGAAGGAGAGGATGAGGTAGGAAGTGAAGTACGTGGGAGGGAGGGAGGGAGGGGGGGGGGGGGGGGGGGGGGGGGAGGGAGGGAGGGAGGGAGGGGAGACAGAAAGGGCTGAGCTGGTTTCCAGTGACTGAATGAATGGCACTGCAGCGGTAATAAATCAGCCCAAACACTGCAGCTGAGTCCCACACGCACAAACACACACACACACACACAGGCTTAAACACTGTCACACACACTCATCCACTCCAACCTACACAATCCCATATTCTTTGTCTAGATAATAAACTGATGAATAAAACTGATTTTCACATACAATACCACTTTTCATTCACCCACTAGTATGTTTGCACACTGTTATACATACATGAGAACATTTGCAATATCACTCGCATACAATACATTCATTTACTGACAACCTAAGTTGTTTTACCAGTGATATTGTGATTGACACAGGTTGGGAATTGTGATAACTGAATATTGTTGCCATAATGGTATAACATGGAACACAATGTTGAGCATGGCATAATTTTGCCTCTCTTTCTGTATCTCAGAGACCAAGCAGGAGTTGGAGGACCTCACAGCTGACATCAAGAAGACAGCCAATAAAGTTCGCTCAAAATTAAAAGGTAATATAAAATGAAAATGGAAAATGTTGTGTGAAACACTGGAAAACACCATGTCAACCAACGCTGCACGGCGTTAAGTTGTCCACGCTAGATGTTGAACACAAGATTGGAACCTCTTGGCTACGAAGGAAATGATGTCAAACCTACCCTATTTATCCTTTCCATTTTCATACTGAACCCGCTACTTAAACACTTGCTCAGAGCCAGAACACTTGCTTCATTAGATTACCTGACTAGAACACTAATGGTCAGAAAAAGCCAATGAAGACATTTATGTAAAGGCAACACAGCAGACTACTATAGCGCAAATAAAAACACAAGACAATGTTTAGTCTTTATCAGACCCTTAAATCCGAGAGTGTTTGTCCTCAATGGAGTCCCCATGATTTCAGGCCCAACATCCTAAAACAAAATGGTTACGATGAACAAAAATGACGATATTTGCTACATCTAGTGGCCCCCCTGCAATAACGTCAAATGAGCGTCTCAGGGACTTTTGTTAAGGACAAGAGTCAACTGGGGTCAGAGTATCATCTACAACAATTGTATTTTTAATGAGGGGAGAATTATAGCTAAGAGCAAAGCTTAGGCGGGCTAATGTTAACTGGATCGACAGGGAACAATTCAAGCCATGATGGTTCAAGGGCATTGCTGCATGAATGTGTGACGGTCGGGCAGTGAAACCATCTATCTGGGAGTTCCATCCAACCATTCGCCCCAACACACATCCCATTCACACTGGCATATGCAAATGCGCGATGCAGACATGTTATAATTTTCCGTCCGTATCTCGAACATACGGACACATTTTTGCACACGTTGACTACACGGATCACACTGCAGTCTTGCAAGTACGTGTTTGAAACGTATCTGTGATGTCGTTTGTTAATACAATCGTCTCTCTCTCGCGGGGTAGATTTATAATATAATTGAGTAGGACGTAAAGATCAAAACAGAGAGCATTCAAAAATCTTGGGTGCTCTTTGATTCGACGTTATACAGAAAAAACTGCAGAATTTGTCAGTTGACTCTCAAATGATATATATTTTTTTTTTACAGTAGCATTACTATACATTTCAACCCTACCCACTGTGAACACATGAATATATATAAATCATTTGGCATTTAAATCAGCTCGTCAGCTGCCTAGTTATGTGTACAGTGGAGAACAGAGAATATACTTCTGGGGGTTTTGCTGTAGAAAATAGGTTGTCTCTGGTGATCCCCCCAAAGGGCATATTGTAAAAAAACAAAGCCGCAATGGAGCTGACATCACTCTTGTCATCCAAACGCCTTCTGCCTCCAGCCTCTGCCCTCAGACTGGCAGCATGCCAGGTCGCATATCAGTTGACGCCTGGATCTAGGTGCAATATGTTGCTTTGCTCGCCATTTCCTAATAACTAATAAAGTGAGAATTGAAAAATGCCCTTTAAAAACTGTAATAGGACTTGATGGTGTAGCAATTTATATTTCAGGCTTTGCGTTCTTCTTAGGAATACTCTCTTGTGCCTCATATGATTCAATAGCATTTTATTGAAAATTATAATTTTACAATGTAAGAACTACCATTTACAGTTGCTCACCAGTCTAGTTTGTAAACTAAGAAGCTACCTCTTCAGCCTCCAAATACACTGAATAGTGCATTAAACCAGCATCAGTACAGAAAAGGTAATCACATTCAGATGAATTGAATGCCAAGTGCATTATACACTGTGCTCCAAAAATGCAACATTTTCCATCAGACCTCGTGTGAAAGATCGCCTCAGGTTTACAGGCGACCGCTACGCTATGCTACGTTATGCTACTACTCTGCTTCCTTGTACAGTATGTCATGCGGTAGCTTTGCAGTCCAGGAGAGAGAAGCAGCTCCTGTCTCATCCAGTCAGACAAAGTGTTTAACCAACAGAACAACAATGATCAATGACCTTTCAACCAGCCATGTAGAGTGTTGATATTTACTGAAAGACAGGTAAACCCCTTGTTTAAGACCACATTAAGGAGACCCCCCTTGGAATTATTATGCAAATCAGCTGAGTCATGACACAGTGAAAAATGAAAAGGCAGTAGGCAGCAAGCCAGAGGAAGTGCCTCACCGGGGAGCGCTGCTATACTGTAGGTAGGTAGCCGACCAACCATAGATCCACCACTATAGATACAGTTGAAGTCAGAAGTTTACATACACCTCAGCCAAATACATTTAAACTCAGTTTTTCACAATTCCTGACAATTAATCGTAGTAAAAATTCAGTTAGGATTACCACTTTATTTTAAGAATGTGAAATGTCAGAATAATAGTAGAGAGAATGATTTATTTCAGCTTTTATTTATTTCATCACATTCCCAGTGGGTCAGAAGTACACTCAATTAGTATTTGGTCGCATTGCCTTTAAATTGTTTAACTCGGGTCAAACATTTCGGGTAGCCTTCCACAAGCTTCCCACAATAAGTTGGGTGAATTTTGTCCCATTCCTCCTGACAGAGCTGGTGTAACGGAGTCAGGGCTTTGTGATGGCCACTCCAATACCTTGACTTTGTTGTCCTTAAGCCACTTTGCCACAACTTTGGAAGCATGCTTGGGGTCATTGTCCATTTGGAAGACCCATTTACTACCAAGCTTTAACTTTCTGACTGATGTCTTGAGATGTTGCTTCAATATATCCACATAATTTTCCATCCTCATGATACCATCAATTTTGTGAAGTGCACCAGTCCCTCCTGCAGGAAAGCACCCACACAACATGATGCTGCCACCCCCGTGCTTCACAGTTTGGATGGTGTTCTTCAGCTAGCAAGCCTCCCCCTTTTCCTCCAAACATAACGATGGTCATTATGGCCAAACAGTTCTATTTTTTGTTTCATCATACCAGAGGACATTTCTACAAAAAGTACGATATTTTTCCCCATGTGCAGTTGCAAACCGTAGTCTGGCTTTTTTATGCCGGATTTGGAGTAATGGCTTCTTCCTTTCTGAGTGGCCTTTCAGGTTATGTCGATATTGGACTCATTTTTACTGTGGATATAGATGCTTTTGTACCTGTTTCCTCCAGCATCTTCACAAGGTCCTTTGCTGTTGTTCTGGGTTTGATTTGCACTTTTTGCACCAAAGTATGTTCATCTCTAGGAGACAGAACGAACGCGTCTCCTTCCTGAGCGGTATGATGGCTGCGTGGTCCCATGGTATTTATACTTGCCTACTATCGTTTGTACAGATGAACATGGTACCTTCAGGCGTTTGGAAATTGCTGCCAAGGATGAACCAGACTTGTGGAGGTCTACAATTGTTTTTCTGAAGTCTTGGCTGATTTCTTTTGATTTTCCCATGATGTAAAGCAAAGAGGCACTGCGTTTGAAGGTAGACCTTGAAATACATCCACAGGTACACCTCCAATTGACTCAAATTATGTCAATTAGCCTATCAGAAGCTTCTAAAGCCAGGATATCATTTTCTGGAATTTTCCAAGCTGTTTAAAGACACAGTCAACTTAGTGTATGTAAACTTTTGACCCACTGGAATTGTGATACAGTGAATTATAAGCTAAAAAATCTGTCTGTCAACAATTGTTGGAAAAATTACTTGTGTCATGCACAAAGTAGATTGACTTGCTAAAAAATACGATAGTTTGTTAATAACAAGAAATTTGTGGAGTGGTTGATAAACTAGTTTTAATGACTCCAACCTAAGTGTATGTAAACTACCGATTCAACGATTCAACTGTACGGTAGATTCTCTAGATTGATCAGGAAGTTATGCAACGATAGGGAAACCATCATGCATAGATATTGTATGACCTCGCAGATGCTGTGGGTAAATACGCTATAGATTCCCTGCATTATCCACATTACCACAGGTGCACTACACAAGATACAAGACCGCAGATAGGTCAAGAATACATAACATAAAATCGATCATTTCAGACACAAACTAAAACAAATCATACTTATTATATGTAGTTGATATCAAAATACCTGAAGCACCACGAGGCAAACATCTCAAACATCTCAGTGTCCAACACACTCGCTGCTGATAGACCACCACTAAGATACTATACAAACGTGCACAAGAGGTCTGATTTTGGGGCGTGAATTCAAATACCAGTAGGAGTTTTAGACGAATCTCCTTTGAAGTATAAGCTCACTCTGAAGCCAGATAGGAAACCACTCACTCGATGGCGCTGAGTCACATTCCTCTAGCTTCGTTCTTTATTTTAGTCCAATAATCTAGACGACTCCCACTCATCTGGTTGTTTCTTCTAAATTGCATTATAAAAGACTTTGCTGCCGAGAGAGGGCTTCCTCTATCAAAGGTAATGAATGGTGATGGGACATTGGGCACCATGCAGCAGCAACAAAACATCCAATCAGCAATATGGAAATCTCCTTTGCTTTTGATCTAAGGTGGGTTCAAAGTGGGCCTAGCTTATTGAGACACCAGCGGAGCACTGTGTCTTTCACCAGGGCGCACAGTAGTCATAAAGAAAAATTACAGGAAGAGTAGGCGCGATATGGTAAGACAATTAATCTGGAATATTTATTTTGATTTGTTTCACCTTTATTTAATTAGGCAAGTCAGTTAAGAACAAATTCTTATTTTACAATGTGACCGGCCAAACCCTCCCCCTAACCCCAAACGATGCCGGGCCAATTGTGCACCACCCTATGGGACTTATGATACAGCCCGGGATCGAACCAGGGTCTGTAGTGACACCTCTAGCACTGAGATGCAGTGCCTTAAACCGCTGCGCCACTTGGGAGCCCAAAAAAGTTTGAGAGGTGGGAGATATTGTGAGGAAGGGTTGCGCAGTTACATTGACAATCTTATGAAGCTTAATGAAGCCCTTATAAAGCCTACATAGATGATTCACAAATGCAAATGTTATACTATGGGTGATATAATAGGTCCTTACATCTGGTGCTTTCGTTTGACATTCTTTTATTTCTCCATTTTCTCTTTATTGTTCTCGGAAATGCTCTTGGGGAAGGTCACACAGAGAGAAAACCAACGTAAAATGATGAATAATCACATACAGTACACAATAGATTATATTGGGAATCACATTATCTCGTAGTTGTGAGAAACCCAACATTTGTCCATAAGTATGTGTCAGGAATTATCTATTTTTCCAAAAGCTTTTTAAGGACATTGCCTCTATTTAAAAGGGGCTTGGCAGAATACCCCAAATGTGTTGTTTTTGATCAATGTTTTATAGTTTTGGGAACATTGCATTTGTTCAAAAGGAGATGGTATGTCATAAGCTGGCAATTTGACATCCCAAAATCCTGCTATTTCTCTGTTTTGTCGATCCAAATCAAATGCACAGAGGGCATTTTACACCGTTAAATCACATTTAGAACACAACTGGAAAATAATGTTTGGTTTATGGTCAGCAACCCACTATGGATTCATACTTAGGAAATCTATTCCTTTTTGATGCATTTTGATTTAAAGAGTGACTGCAAATTCTCGTTTTGAAAATGGCCTACAGTGCCTTCAGAAAGTATTCACATCCCTTGAATTTTTTCACATTTTGTTGTGTTTACAGCCTGAATTTGAAATGGACTACATTCAGATTTTGTGTCACTGATATACACACAATACCCATAATCTCAAAATGGAATTATGTTTTTAGAAATGTTTACAAGTTAATAAAATTCAAAGTGAAAATGTCTGGAGTCAATAACCATTCAAACCTTTTGTTATGGCAAGTCTAAGTAAGGACTAAAAATGTGCCTAACAAGTCACATAAAATTATTTTAAAATGATTACCCCATCTCTGTACCCCACACATACAATTATTTGTAAGGGTCGAGTAGTGAATTCAACCACAAAGACCAGGGAGGTTTTCCTATGGTTCGCAAAGAAGGGCACATATTGGTAGATGGGTAAAAAAAAAAAAGCAGACATTGAATATCCCTTTGAGCATGGTGCAGTTATACATTTTTACACTTTGGATGGTGTTTCAATATATATATATATTTTTTACCTTTATTTAACTAGGCAAGTCAGTTAAGAACAAATTCTTATTTTAATATTCCCACTCACTACAAAGATAAAGGCACCCTTCCTAACTCAATTGCCAGAGAGGGAGGATACCGCTCACGGATTTCACCATGAAGCCAATGGTGATTTGAAAACAGTTACAGAGTTTAATTGCTGTGATAGGAGAGAACTGATGATGGATCAACAACATTGTAGTTACTCCACAAAACTAACATAAATGACAGAGTGAAAAGAAGGAAGCCTGTACAGAATAAAAATATTCCAAAACATGCATCCTGTTTGCAATAAGGTACTAATGTAATCCTGCAAAAAATGTGGCAAAGAAATGTACTTTTTGTCCTGAATACAAAGTATTATGTTTAGGGCAAATCTGAGTACAGTACCACGCTTCATATTTTCAAGAATGGCGGTGACTGCATCACGTTATGCTTGTCATCTGCAAGGACGAGGGATTTTTTTTTGGATAAAAAGAAACAGAATAGAGCTAAGCACATGCAAAATCATTGAAGAAACCTAATTCAGTCTCCTTTCCAACACCACTGTGAGATAAATTCACCTTTCAGCAGGATAATAACCTAAACATAAGGCCAAATCCACACTGGAGTTGCTTACCAAGAGGCTCTAACGGAAAAACCACGTACATTTCACGTGAACATACGTGCTACAAAAACACATTTCCATGATCTTGTGGGAAGTTAATGTGATAACGTGACAACATGTAAAGCAACCTGTGATACTCGTGAAAATGTGATCACAGGTGAAGTGTTCCATGAACACAGGTTTTCATATGATTTCACACATGAAATTTCCTGTGAAATCATGTGATTTTCCACATATTTTTTCTTCAAGGGCGACATTGAATGTTCTTCAGTTGCCTAGTTACAGTTTTGACTTAAATCGTCTTGAAAATCTGTGGCAAGACTTGAAAATGGTTGTATAGCAATGATCAACAACCAATTTGACAGAGCTTGAATAATTTTGAAAAGAATAAGGTGCTTACATTGCACAATCCAGCTGTGGAAAGCTCTTAGAGACTTACCCAAAGGTGGTTCTACAAAGTATTGACTCAGCAGTGTGAATACTTACTGTATGTAAATTAGATATTTCATTATTTAATTTTAAATAAATGAGCAAAGATGTTTTCACTTCATTACGGGTACATTGTGTGAATTCAAGCTTGTAACACAACAAAATGTGGAATACTTCAAGGGGTGTGAATACTTTCTTAAGGCACTGTATATTTATAATCCCCTAATCCAAACGGATGATTAATTTACCTAGGTCTTATCAATAGCTCTTATAAATTTCTAAGTGATAGTGCATGAAGATTGGTGTTATTTCTATTTGTAAAGTAGATATCTTTCCACTTGGAGCTGACAGTTTGCTCGACCTTATTAATGATGTCTTTGCGCGTAAAGGCGGTGGAATGAGGAGGGAATCAAGTCAAGATCAGAATACAGCGTACCGGTAGACACACCTCTGCCACACCTCCAGTTCTATGATCTCCACCCCAAACGAATAGCTGGCTGGCACATACTTTACCTCATGCTTATGTTCAAGGTCACGATAACGCCTAGAGAGAAAGGTGCATAAAAAGGGATTCGGTTCCATTTACGCGCATAACTCGGGTCTGAATTCCCCTACCGGATTGGTACTGTATGATGCCTCATTAATTAAAATGCCTTTTTTTTATTTTTACAAATCTGTTGTAAAATAGTAGAATTGTATCATCAGGCCTGGGCCTATATGTAATTGTAGCATTAGCATATTCCACATGACATACAGTACTCGTTGCTCCACCCAAGATGACATAATGTTAGCATATTAGCATGCTAGCTATAGTACCAGCAGCATACCGCCCTGCATACCACTGCTGGCTTGCTTCTGAAGCTAAGCAGCGTTGGGTCCTGTTCAGTCCCTGGATGGGAGACCAGGTGCTGCTGGGAGTGGTGTTGGAGTGCCAGTAGGAGGCACTCTTTCCTCTGGTCTAAAAAAATATCCCAATTCCCCAGGGCAGTGATTGATTGACACTGCCCTGTGTAGTGCTGTCTTTCAGATGGGATGTTAAATGGGTGTCCTGACTCTCTGAGGTCATTAAAGATCCCATGGCACTTGTCGTAAGAGTAGGGGTGTTAACCCTGGTGTCCTGGCTAAATTCCCAATCTGGCCCTCAAACCATCATGGTCACCTAATAATCCCCAGTTTACAATTGGCTCTTTCATCCCCCTACTATTCCCCAAGTTGTTGTTGTAAATGAGAATTGTGTTCTCAGTCAACTTACCTGGTAAAATAACGGATAATAGAGAAAGAAAGTACCAGACTCTGGTGGAGAGGTTTACTGACTGAAGTTCAGTGGAAGATGGGGGAATCTCCTTTCTGTTTGTTTGGTGGTTCCATTGTTTATTTCTCACAGTTTCTTGCCTCTTTCCCAGCAATCGAGCAGAGCATTGAGCAGGAGGAAGGGCTGAACAGATCATCTGCAGACCTGCGAATTCGTAAGACACAGGTGAGTCACTCGCTCGTATCTTCTGCACATCCACTGAGGAGATGCCAAGTACCAAAAAGGTGTTGATCAAACACAAAGCTGCTGGTGTATCATAAAGACGGAGAATACATGGCTTCACCACCAGTTTAGCCTTCTGCCAACTACACTTTTGCAGACTTGGCTTTGAAAAAGAAACGAAAACAAATACTATTTGAATACAGGTCTGACATTTAAAGATATATTGTTATTGTAACCATGTGGTCTGATGCCTACCCAGAATACCACCAATTAGGCGTAGAGTATAAATCTTCATATAGTAGGAGACTTAAGGGATACCCCTATGAAGCGGGAATTACTAAGGCCTTCATGACCATGGACCGTCATGCACCATTGAATGTAAAAGCTCATTGACATACATTTGTCTTTTGACATGATAGAAAATGTGTTAGATTGATCATGTCATTTCAAGGATGAAGTAAGCAATTATGTAGCACCGAAGAATGAAGCTATGAAAGATATATTCAAATGTACTTTTAAGATTAAACAACTTGGCATATATCAAGAGTTTTAGAAAAGCCATGTGAGAAAGGGGCTTAAAAACGAACGATTAAAGATTAGGATATATGTTCCGCTGGCTTGGGGTAGGTCCTCCCCCTTGGGTTGTAACCAGTTCTCAAATTAACCGGGGATGGTGAATGAAGCTTCATTCTCAAATAAAGATTCATTAGGTTATGACGTCTGTATGAGGACTAATTATCTTTCCCCTAGGACCACATTTAAAAGCCTTGGTTAACTTTAGAGGAACACAAAAACCAAAGGTATGTTCTTTGAATATGAAGTGAAATTATGACGCCACCACATTCTCTGAATAGAATTGTGAAAGATTGTCAATCTGCTCAATTACCAACCATTATCAATTGTGGCACAAAGTGTTTGTTGGTAGTTAAAACAAATATACTTTGAAACACCTCACACACACATGGTTATGGGCTTTTAAAATGAAGACACCTGTACCATGTCAGAGATAGAGTTGAAATGTATTACATTTTGAGTTTGCACCCCAATATTACACTTTATATACAGTTGAAGTCGGAAGTTGACATACACTTGGGTTGAAATCATTAAAACTCGTTTTTCAACTACTCCACAAATGTCTTGTCAACAAACTATAGTTTTGACAAGTCCGTTAGGACGTCTACTTTGTGCATGACACAAGTACCTTTTCCAGCAATTGTTTGCAGTGTAACGGCAGATCTCCTCTTTGTCTGAAGAGGAGTAAGGATCGGACCAAGATGCAGTGTGGTAAGTGTCCATAATGTTTTTAATAAAGACAAATGAACACTCGAACAAAAACAATAAACGATAACGTGAAATCTACAAAAACCGAAACAGTACCGTGTGGCGACAAACACACACACGAAAACAAACACCCACAAACCAACAGTGAAACCCAGGCTACCTAAGTATGATTCTCAATCAGAGACAACTGCCTCTGATTGAGAACCATGCTAGGCCGAAACAGAAACCAAACATAGAAAAACAAATATAGACAGCCCACCCCGACTCACGCCCTGACCATACTAAATAAAGACAAAACAAAGGAAATAAAGGTCAGAACGTGACAGTACGTGACCTCAAAGGTGCGGACTCCGGCCGCAAAACCTGAACCTATAGTGGAGGGTCTGGGTGGGCGTCTGTCCACAGTGGCGGCTCTGGCGTGGGACGTGGACCCCACTTCACCACAGTTTTTGTCCGCCTCCTCAGCCGCCCCCGTGGCCTCTTATGAGCGGCGACCCTCACCGCCAACCTCCGACTGGGAACCCTAGCCATGGGTCCCAAATGGACGGGAGATTCCGGCAGCACCGGACAGGTGGGAGACTCCGGCAGCTCCGGAGTGAAGGGCGATTCTGGCATCGCCTGGCTGACTGACGGCTATGGCAGCTCCTGGCTGGCTGACGGCTCTGGCAGCTCCTGGCTGGCTGACGGCTCTGGCAGCTCCTGGCTGACTGGCGGCTCTGGCAGCTCCTGGCTGGCTGGCGGCTCCAGGCTGGCTGACGGCTCTGGCAGGTCCTGGCTGACAGACGGCTCTGGCGGCTCCTGGCTGGCTGATGGCTCTGGCAGGTCCTGGCTGACAGACGGCTCTGGCGGCTC
Source organism: Oncorhynchus mykiss (assembly GCF_013265735.2). Taxonomy (NCBI): domain Eukaryota; kingdom Metazoa; phylum Chordata; class Actinopteri; order Salmoniformes; family Salmonidae; genus Oncorhynchus; species Oncorhynchus mykiss. The sequence goes on from NC_048577.1 coordinate 34,833,025, forward strand.
CTGGCTGACTGGCGGCTCCTGGCTGACTGGCGGCTCTGGCGGCTCCTGGCTGACTGGGGGCTCTTGCGGCTCAGGACAGACAAGACACTCTGGCGGGTCAGGACAGATGGGAGGCTCTGGCGGCTCAGGACAGACGGGAGACTCTGGCGGCTCAGGACAGACGGGAGACTCTGGCGGCTCAGGACAGACGGGAGACTCTGGCGGCTCAGGACAGACGGGAAACTCTGGCAGCGCTGGAGAGGAGGAAGGCTCTAGCAGTGCTGGACAGGCGGGAACACCTGTAGGCAGAAGACGGAGAGACGGCCTGGTGCAGGGGACTGCCACCAGGGGGCTGGTGCGTGGAGGTGGCACTGGATAGACCGGTCCGTGCAGGCACACTGGAGCTCTTGCGCACCGAGCCTGCCCAACCTTACCTGATTGAATGCTCCCGGTAGCCAGGCCAGTGCGGTGAGGTGACACTGGGCTGTGCTGGCGAACCGGGGACACAATGCGTAAGGCTGGTGCCATGTACGCCGGCCCGAGGAGACGCACTGGAGACCAGATGCGTAAAGCCGGCTTCATGGCACCTGGCTCGATGCCCCCTCTAGCCCGGCCTATACGAGGAGCTAGAATGTACCGCACCGGGCTATGCACACGCACTGGGGAGACTGTGCGCTCCACCGCATAACACAGTGCCTGCCCGGTCCCTCTCGCTCTCCGGTAAGCACGGGAAGTTGCCGCAGGTCTCCTACCTGGCTTCGCCATACTCCACGTGTGCCTCCCCCCAAGACATTTTTGGGGCTGCCTCATGGGCTTCCAGCCGCTCTGCCGTGCTAGTTCCTCATAATGCCGCCTCTCTGCTTTCGCTGCCTCCAGCTCTGCTTTGGGGCAGCGATATTCCCCTTTGCTGACCAAAATCTCCTCCCAAGTCCATTTCTCAAAAATATCGCTGCCTCTCCTGCTGCTGCTGCTGTCCTTTACCACGCCGCTTGGTCCTCTGTTGGTTGGTGTTTCTGTAATGGCAGATCTCCTATTCGTCAGAAGAGGAGTAAGGATTGGACCAAGATGCAGCATGGTAAGTGTCCATAATGTTTTTAATAAAGACAAATGAACACTCGAACAAAAACAATAAACGATAACGTGAAATGTATCGAAACAGTACCGTGTGACGACAAACACACACACGGAAATAAACACCCACAAAACAACAGTGAAACCCAGGCTACCTAAGTATGATTCTCAATCAGAGACAACTAAACGACACCTGCCTCTGATTGAGAACCATACTAGGCCGAAACAGAAACCAAACATAGAAAAACAAACAGAGACAGCGCACCCCAACTCACGCCCTGACCATACTAAATAAAGACAAAACAAAGGAAATAAAGGTCAGAATGTGACATGCAGACAGATTACTTCACTTATTATTCACTGTATCACAATTCCAGTGGGTCAGAAGTTTACATACACTAAATTGACTGTGCCTTTAAACAGCTTGGAAAATTCCAGAAAATGATGTCATGATTTAGAAGCTTCTGATATGCTAATTGACATAATTTCAGTCAATTGGAGGTGTACCTGTGAATATATTTCAACGCCTTCCTTCAAACTCAGTGCCTCTTTGCTTGACATCATGGGAAAATCTAAAGAAATCAGCCAAGACCTCCACAAGTCTGGTTCATCCTTGGGAGCAATTTCCAAATGCCTGAAGGTACCATGCCCATCTATACAAACAATAGTACGCAAGTTTAAACACCATAGGACCGGTCAGGAAGGAGATGCGTTCTGTCTCCTAGAGATGAACATACTTTGGTGCGAAAAGTGCAAATCAATCCCAAAACAACAGCAAGATGCTGTGAAGATGCTGGAGGAAACAGATACAAAGTACTGTATCTATATCCACAGTAAAACAAGTCATATATCAACATAACCTGAGAAAGGCCACTCAGCAAGGAAGAAGCCACTGCTCCAAAACTCCATAAAAAAGCCAGACTACGGTTTGCAACTGCACATGGGGACAAAGATCGTACTTATTGGAGAAATGTCCTCTGGTCTGATGAAACAAAAATAGAACTGTTTGGCCATAATGACCATAGTTATGTTTGGAGGAAAGGGGGAGGCTTGCTAGCTGAAGAACACCATCCAAACTGTGAAGCACGGGGGTGGCAGCATCATGTTGTGGGGGTGCTTTGCTGCAGGAGGGACTGGTGCACTTCACAAAATAGATGGTATCATGAGGATGGAAAATTATGTGGATATATTGAAGCAACATCTCAAGACATGAGTCAGAAAGTTAAAGCTTGGTAGTAAATGGGTCTTCCAAATGGACAATGACCCCAAGCATGCTTCCAAAGTTGTGGCAAAATGGCTTAAGGACAACAAAGTCAATGTATTGGAGTGGTCATCACACAGTCCTGATCATCTCAATTCTGTAGAAGATTTGTGGGCAGAACTGAAAAAGTGTGTGCGAGCAAGGAGGCCTACAAACCTGACTCAGTTACACCAGCTCTGTCAGGAGGAATGGGCCCAAATTCACCCAACTTATTGTGGGAAGCTTGTGGAAGCCTACCCGAAATGTTTGACCCGAGTTAAACAATTTAAAGGCAATGCTACCAAATACTAATTGATTGTATGTAAACTTCTGACCCACTGGGAATGTGATGAAATAAATAAAAGCTGAAATCAAATCATTCTCTCTACTATTATTCTGACATTTCACATTCTTAAAATAAATCCTAACTGTGGGGTTCCTACATTTTTATGAGGATGAAATGTCAGGAATTGTGAAAAACTGAGTTTAAATATATTTGGCTACGGTGTATGTAAACTTCCGACTTCAGCTGTATATATACTAATCAAAAATATAAACACAACATGCAACCATTTCAATAAAGTTGCTGAGTTACAGTTCATATAAGGAAATCAGTCAATTGAAGTAAATTAATTAGGCCCTAATCATGAATGGGCAGGGGCGCAGCCATTGGTGGGCCTGGGAGGGAGCCAAGCCCACCCAATGGTCAGCCAGGCCCAGCCAATCAGAATTAGTTTTTTTCCTTCAAAAGGGATTTATCACAGACAAAAATACTCCTCAGCACCCATGTCCCTCCCCTCAGACGATCCCGCTTGTGAAGGACCCGAATGTGGAGGTCCTGGGCTGGCGAGGTTACACGTGGTCTGCAGTTGAGGCCTGTTAGACATATTGCCAAATTCTCTAAAACGACGTGGTAGAGAAATGAACATGGAATTCTCTAGGAACAGCTCTGGTGGATATTCCTGCAGTGTATCATGACAATTGCACGCTCCCTCAAAACTTGAGATATCTATAGCATTGTGTTGTGTGAATAAACTGCCCATTTTAGAGTGGCCTTTTATTGTCTTGTGTAATGTGTAATGATCATGCTGTTTAATCAGTTTCTTGATATGCCACACTTGTCAGGTGGATGGATTATCTTGACAAATGCTATAATGCTCACTAACAGGGGTGTAAACTAATTTATGCGTAACATTTGAGAAAAATATGGCTTTTTGCGGATATGGAACATTTCTGGGACGTTTTATTTCAGCTCATGAAACACGGGACCAACACTTTACATGTTGTGTTTATATTTTTGTTCAGTGTACATAACAGAAGACTGAAAAATAACAAAACCATTTGATGTAGATTTTCAGCAGGTTTAAAAAATATATATGTTTAGGAATTATGAATTAATGAAAAATATGAATAACATTTCACCCATGAGGCCGTGAGTCACAAAAAAAAATACTTGTTGAACAAAATCATCTCTTTCGATGAGCAATTGTATTAGTATAAAATAATATAATTCCCCCTATTTTTGAGCATATATATATCTCAGTATTTGAATTATTATCAAATACTGAAATAATAATTCCCACCTAAACATTCAAGCTGTGCACTGAATTGTGCCTTTTTCAAAATTACACTTTTCTTTTAAACCACCCAAATGTTCATTCATTTGAAATTCAGATAATCGCACTCTGAACCAATGTTCTTCAGAGGTGGCCAGAAAGGACATCTGTCATTTGAAAATCTTGACTCTCTCAACCACCTGATCCTCTGACTCACTGCCACAAATTCCAGCCTCTCTTCCATCCTCACCATAGCTACACTTGGAAAAAACGGGTTCCAAAAAAGGTTATTTCGGCTGTCCCCTTAAGATAACCCTTTTTGGTTTGAGGTAGAACCTTTTTTTGTTCCAGGAAATGATAGTTACTGCTGATGCAGTGTGCAGTCTTCATTTGCACTGCAGATGAATTAACATATAAAAATGTGTTGTACAAAGAGTGATAATAAAAAATACATGTAAAAAAGTATCATTTTAAGACAGCGGTTCTTACTTAAACTACTCAAGTAGTTTAAAACCTCTGTTTTGGTCCCCACCATGACCAGGTAATATGCAGAGTCTTTGATAGCAAACATTAGAACTACAGTGCCTTGCGAAAGTATTCGGCCCCCTTGAACTTTGCGACCTTTTGCCACATTTCAGGCTTCAAACATAAAGATATAAAACTGTATTTTTTTGTGAAGAATCAACAACAAGTGGGACACAATCATGAAGTGGAACGACATTTATTGGATATTTCAAACTTTTTTAACAAATCAAAAACTGAAAAATTGGGCGTGCAAAATTATTCAGCCCCTTTACTTTCAGTGCAGCAAACTCTCTCCAGAAGTTCAGTGAGGATCTCTGAATGATCCAATGTTGACCTAAATGACTAATGATGATAAATACAATCCACCTGTGTGTAATCAAGTCTCCGTATAAATGCACCTGCACTGTGATAGTCTCAGAGGTCCGTTAAAAGCGCAGAGAGCATCATGAAGAACAAGGAACACACCAGGCAGGTCCGAGATACTGTTGTGAAGAAGTTTAAAGCCGGATTTGGATACAAAAAGATTTCCCAAGCTTTAAACATCCCAAGGAGCACTGTGCAAGCGATAATATTGAAATGGAAGGAGTATCAGACCACTGCAAATCTACCAAGACCTGGCCGTCCCTCTAAAGTTTCAGCTCATACAAGGAGAAGACTGATCAGAGATGCAGCCAAGAGGCCCATGATCACTCTGGATGAACTGCAGAGATCTACAGCTGAGGTGGGAGACTCTGTCCATAGGACAACAATCAGTCGTATATTGCACAAATCTGGCCTTTATGGAAGAGTGGCAAGAAGAAAGCCATTTCTTAAAGATATCCATAAAAAGTGTCGTTTAAAGTTTGCCACAAGCCACCTGGGAGACACACCAAACGTGGAAGAAGGTGCTCTGGTCAGATGAAACCAAAATTGAACTTTTTGGCAACAATGCAAAACGTTATGTTTGGCGTAAAAGCAACACAGCTGAACACACCATCCCCACTGTCAAACATGGCGGTGGCAGCATCATGGTTTGGGCCTGCTTTTCTTCAGCAGGGACAGGGAAGATGGTTAAAATTGATGGGAAGATGGATGGAGCCAAATACAGGACCATTCTGGAAGAAAACCTGATGGAGTCTGCAAAAGACCTGAGACTGGGATGGAGATTTGTCTTCCAACAAGACAATGATCCAAAACATAAAGCAAAATCTACAATGGAATGGTTCAAAAATAAACATATCCAGGTGTTAGAATGGCCAAGTCAAAGTCCAGACCTGAATCCAATCGAGAATCTGTGGAAAGAACTGAAAACTGCTGTTCACAAATGCTCTCCATCCAACCTCACTGAGCTCGAGCTGTTTTGCAAGGAGGAATGGGAAAAAATGTCAGTCTCTCGATGTGCAAAACTGATAGAGACATACCCCAAGCGACTTACAGCTGTAATACAGTTAAAAATAAAAAAATATATATAAAATACAGTTTTATATCTTTATGTTTGAAGCCTGAAATGTGGCAAAAGGTCGCAAAGTTCAAGGGGGCCGAATACTTTCGCAAGGCACTGTATTTTGGGTTCCTTGCAGAACCATCTGTGTAACGGGTTCTACATGGAACTTAAAAGTATTCTACCTGGAACCAAAAAAGGTTCTTCAGAGGGTTCTCCTGTGGGGACTGCCAAAAGAACCGTTTTAAGTTTGAGATAGCACTTTTCTAGATAGCACTTTTCTGAGAGTGTACCTCTCCCTTATTCTCTTGCCCTGCATTGTTAGTGGGTTATTCAGGCAAGCCGAGCAGGAGACACAGCTGGGCTGAATATCAGGCCTTCCCTCCAGGACACAGAATTGAGCCATCCTTGCTTTGACCCCTGCCTGTATTATTTTCGGCAGTAATTCAATGCACAAGGCTCAGTGATACTCAATGATCCCCTCTGGTGGACGGAACGTTCAACTGCCACTGTCATTGACTTTGCAGCATCAGCAAAAATCTCTAATGCAGCAGCCACTATTTGAATGGAGGTGCATGTGTGCATACATATGAAGGCGTTTCTGCCATTTTCATCAAGGCCATGATTGATGTGCACTGCAAATGGCCAATTAGGCATCATCACATTATCAGATGGTGTTGATCGACCTTATTTATTATTTTCTTTGCTCCAGTGGCCACTCCCTAACCCCCCCCCCCCCCATCTGATCTCCCTGTGTCTGTTCTTTTAGCACTCGACGCTGTCACGCAAGTTTGTAGAGGTGATGACCGAGTACAACACCACGCAGTCCAAATACAGGGACCGCTGCAAGGACCGTATCCAGAGACAGCTGGAGATCAGTGAGTATCTGTAGCCCACCACCATCATAGGGCACAGTTAATGCACCGCTGACATTCCATACTATACTCTATATCATGGATCATTGGGGGGGCCAAATGATTCCACCCGCGGGCCAAATTCGGTCCGTGGGCCACCAGTTGGGGAACCCTGCTCTATATAGTATGTATGTATGGCAATACTTTTCAAGTACAGTACAGTTCGTAAAGCATAGAACCATCCAGTACACAGACATTACAGTATATTGACATTACCAACCTAGATTCTCTCTTTTAAGGTGGGTTAGACCCAGACTTCATTTAGCGTTCTTTGTCAATTACTTTGTCAAAAATGGCTGCACAAATATAATCCAATTGATTGATTGGATTATTGATTTTGTGATTGGTAATACATCAACAAGACTAATGCCATGCACTCACAAGGAGGTACGGAGGTATCTTACACAAGAAATAGCCAGAGTTCTTACTAAATATACACTGATTACCCAACAGCGCAGACACAAAAATGGGTTTTGCAGACGTAAGAATATTTTCAAGGCAGCCCCACTGACCTTCATATGAGACAGACTGTAATTCACAGACAGTGAGTATCCTTTTAATACTGAAGTATTAGATAATACTGAAGTACACAGATACAGACACTGGCAAGCGTTTCATACACAACTCACAGCCGTAGTGACATCTGAGATCCGGACATCAACTAGTATTATGCACAGACGCAGTATTTTTCAAAGACTGGCGACAGACTAAGCAGTATAGATGCATTTTAAGTTTATTAAGACGATATTAAGTAGACAAGGGGGTTGAATGGCCACATATGACCACATATTAGCCAATGATAAGTTGTGTAGTCATGCAGTTTGCAAAAACAAAAGACTTTCCTTATAGTACAGTGATAGCTTGATTGTAATTCAGCTCACACATTTCATTTAAAAGCTGTGTTTTCTTTCATATTATTTCATTTTGAGTCATATTTTTTAGGATACCTTAGAGCTTTAAATTGATCTAGATTATTCTAGACATCTGGTTAGAGATACATGGTCTTTTTTAATTACTACCCAGAATCTGTGCTGTGCCTCAAATTGGCACTAAAACAGTGGGAATGTGTTGATTTAAATAACTAAACTTTAAGTGCATCAGGCAAAGCATTATGATCATTTGTTGGCAATATATTTCATTGCGCGCGCGCGTGTGTGTGTGTGTGTGTGTGTGTGTGTGTGTGTGTGTGTGTGTGTGTGTGTGTGTGTGTGTGTGTGTGTGTGTGTGTGCCTATGTGTGCTCGGCAGCTGGGAGAACAACCACCAACGAGGAGCTGGAGGATATGCTGGAGAGTGGCAAGCTTGCCATTTTCACCGATGACGTGAGTACAACACCTGAGCCAGGCCATTCCCCATGGCAGACATATATCCACAGTGAAGGCATGGGGACCACAGATGCTAATGACCTGTGTGGCTAGTCATAGCTAACTCGCTACATCTGTCTCGTTTGCATTCAATGAACTACCGCTATGTCCTGATATGAATTTTACCAGAAGAAGAATGTTGATTATTACAGGTGGTAAAGGAACACATTGAATCCTCTTCTATCCTCATCCTCGGTCTCCTTCTCAAACCTCTGTTTTGGGTCCTTAGATCAAGATGGACTCTCAGATAGACAAGCAAGCCCTGAATGAGATTGAGACCCGACACACCGAGATCATCAAGCTGGAGAACAGCATCCGTGAGCTGCACGACATGTTTGTGGACATGGCCATGCTGGTCGAGAGCCAGGTAAAGTTGTGTTTGTATTTGAAATGTTTTTAAAAGATGAATGAATTCATGAAAGCCCAGTTTTATGCCATTAGCCTTGTGTTGAGCACAGATTACAATCGAATAGGTTACAATCGGGCCTGCTCATGCCAATATCAATGGTGTGGTTTAATTCTGCACCAATGGCATCAAGAGTCCTTTTGTGATGTTAAAATGAAAACATTGTAGATTCTATGTATCTTCGAACTGTGCCTCACGTCTTCCATAATGAAATCGGTCCAACTGTGATTTCGTTTTTGACACAATTGTCTGAGAACAGGGCAGATATTTGGAGCTGAACATATGAACGTATGACATTTAGCCTCAGGCGTGTGGGTTCACAGGCATATTTGAGTGATTGTGCTTTGAGACAGGACAAATGTTGCATGCTGTTATCGTTCTATGTTTAGATTGAGACTGTGAGTAAAGACACGGTTACCTAAACTAGTTCCACGCCAATGAGCAATGCTGTGTAGCCATTCAGAAAAGCTCAGGCTACAACTGTAGCCTTTTTATATCCTGGTTTCATCAGTGTAGCCGGCTCTCTGCTTCTAGGTTTCAGTTATCTTAATTTGTCAGGTATCCCCAAGGAGACGTGGGCGTGGAGTCAGGCGCAGGAGAAACAAGTTCTGAAGGAAAAGGGGCGTTTATTTAAACAAGTTCAAAATAACAGGACACCGGACTACAACAGTAGCCACAAAACCCCACTCAGACACAGTCGAAGGGAAAAAACCGTCTGTTAAAAATGAACTAAAGAAAACGCAACCCAAAACTCACTGACAGTCAAACGAAAACAATCCCGCACAAAAACCCAAAGGAAATGGCGAGATGAAATACCCCCCCCCCCCCCCCACCCCCCCCTAATTAACCAAAATGAACCCAGGTGAAACACAAAACAGACATAACCAAAAGAAAAGGGATCAGTGGCAGCTAGTAGACCGCCGAGCGCCGCCGAACAGGGAGAGGAACGGCCGCCGAACAGGGAGAGGAACCACCTTCGGTGGAAGTCGTGACATAATTAATGAAGGGTTCTTGCAGTACGTTCAGAGTTCTGGCTGTACATTGTGGTTGCACTTAAGTTGAAATGGTATAGCAAATACTTGCACCTTAAAAATGCATGAGAAATGCATGAGAAACTCACTTAAATACTGGATGATATTCTAGAATTGTTGTCTTACATGTGTCGTTAACATACTACAGTTTATTCCCAAAACTTACCTTAATTAAGTTACATGATCAAATATTTTCATATTTACAGAACATTTATTAATATTACATCTCTATACATTATGTGAGATACAACATGAGAATACTATGTTGCCAATTTCGATTCTCACTGTGAATAAATGACCGTTGACATCCCAATAAGAGCCTATGAATCTCATCAGGACGACCTAAATTAGGAAATTGCTTCTGGGTAACAGGGAAATATGGTTTCTAAGTTTAGCTCATGCACTATAAACCGTTTGTGAGTTGGATTATTTCATCCAAAGTACAATAGGGGGGAAAAAGCTTTTGAGTGACAATTCTTCTCTTTCTCTTGAGGGCTTTTCCTCATGGACAATATGCAATTGTGTGTGATGAATAAACATAGGTACTTAGCTATGCTCATCTCATTTATGTATCAATACTTTTGTTAATATAAAAAAAATCCATCCTTTGCATGGAAGACAACATTTAGATGCTAAGTGGCTGCATCAATATCACTTACAGTACTTTATAACTGGAATAAAAATGAATAGAAACAGCATATATTTGTGCTAGAAGCTTTGTTTGGATTCAAAATACCAGAAATACAATACCACACATGAGCCTTATACAAACATGGGGCAGAAACATATGCATACAATGTGGTTGAGGCTGACTTTAAGTGATAATGGACAAGGTATTCTCCTCAGTCCCTTGGCATTTTGATGACGGTGCTTTTTGCTGTTTACAGGGAGAGATGATTGACAGAATTGAGTACAACGTGGAGCACTCCGTGGACTTTGTGGAGCGGGCGGTGTCTGACACCAAGAAGGCTGTCAAATACCAGAGCCAGGCTCGCAAGGTAAGTCACAGGCTCTCCGTAGAGCAGGGCTAGCGCATGTATTGTGCATACACATGTTTTATCACTGTTACTTTGCTGTAACCCACATCCTCGACCCACATGAGGATGTATACATACATGTATACATTTTAATATACACACTATACGTATGACATCATATAAACAAACATAGGCACACATACTAAAATAGGCACAGCATCCTCCTACAATCAATCACACCACAAAAATGCCCACCACCCCCTCATACTATATTATTAAATAGTACACACACACACACTCTTATAATAATAATATCCACCACCTCTTCATGTACAGTGCATTTCCTCTTGGGCATTCCACCCTCATTCACATAGTACCTCAGTGATTACCAAGCGACCAACCTCCTCAGGCATGATAGCTTTGGACACAATGTACACACTAATGTGTTGTATAGATAAATGGCATTGTCCCTTACTGTAAAACTGTCCCGTAGCATGTATACAATCACAAGCCTCCCTGTGTCTCACTAACACCATCACCACCTTGTCGTCCCCCCCCCCTTGCAGAAGAAGCTCATGATCATTGTCTGCTGTACTATTCTGGGAGTCGTCTTGGCGTCCACTATCGGCGGATACCTGGGCTTTTAATGACGACGACGACGACAACGATGAAAGACGGCCACAAGAGAAAAAAAAACACAGAGAGAAAAATATCATATACAATATCAGATAAGGAAAACGTTCTAAAAGTGGTTGGGTGGGGTTGAAAAAACAAAGACAAAAAAAATACGACAATAAACATACAAATAAACATAATATTTGCAATGTACATGTAAATGTATTGAACATAAGAAACAGCACATGGGTTAGCTACCTGGAAAGAAATATGACGTAAAATATTTTTGGGGGGAACGTTTCATTCTTTTTTGGGGGATCTCCAGGACAGTGCCAATGACTGCTCAATTGTGTGTTGTTCCAGCAAAGGTAGTTGACTTGGAATGCGATTTTAGAACATAATGCACAAAACTGTAGAAGCGAATTGGGATGATCGGTGTACCTTATTTCATAGATACAATAATCACGTTTCGTTGGGAGACACTGACTTTGGTTTTGGTCTTTTAGAGACTTCTCATGGGTTGATTATTCCTGTCAATCAGGTTAAACAGCCAGTCAAATTAGTGTAGTCAACTTGAGTAACCTGCCAATGGGCTAATCAAATCTCCTAGATAGGCATTCATTTGCAACAATGTCTTTACTTCGACCAATAGGGACAGGAGCTTACACCCATGGAGCTGTTACAACGGCAGATGAAAGGCGTGGCACTGCAGTAGCAGAGTTTAAGAAAAACAACTGACAGTTTGCAGGTGCTCCATCAAAGCCCTTCTCTGCTCTTATCCATACAGTAGGAGCATGGAGAGAGGAATGTCTCAGGGTCTTCAGCTAATTCGATATGTCTGCGGCAGAAACCAAATTCAGAGAGACAGATTAGAGAGGTGAGACGGGAGGGGGGGATGCAGTTTTGACAAAGAAAGCCGATCAGCTCGAGTTTTCCCAGGGATGTTAAAAGAGAACAGACAGAGTAAAGATACACCAGAGAGGGAAGGAAGAGAGGGAGGTGAAAGAAAGAGAGACCTATAGCCGTCACGCCTGTTCTACAGATTTTGCAAAAAAATTGGAACATGTTAAAAAGTCAAGATGAAAATTGAACAACGGAATCTCAAAACTTGAAATGCTGGCTAGCCCTGGTGTCGAGTCTCATGTCTTGCTTTGGAAGTGGTTAGTTCTACTGTGGTCGTGTAGTGTGTGACGTGTCCTGTGACAAATAGTCTGGCCTCATATTTCCAATAATGGACCTTTAGCTATATTTAGCATTTTGCAGTTTGCTTTATTTTAAAAACATATAAGCAAATGGGTACTTTGAATGGAACGAGTTTGTGTGCCCCTCTATGTGAAATTGTATTTTTTTCTAAGCAAAGATATAATCTTAAAAAACACGCAACTATAGAATCGATTCATAAAACATGTTAGGTATTGATAATCTATCAATCGGTAGGTCATGTTGAGTTTTAAGGGTTTTAACCCTCCGCTTGAGTTGTTTGGGTGCCATTTCATAAAGATGGGCGTTTCCCTCTTAATAGCCCATTGGTGGTGCTGAACTAGTACCAGTTCAGAATGACAAGGTCAGGAGAGAATACTGTGCTCTATGATTGCACAATCTACAAACCAATGCCATTTGAGTTCAGGCTAAGAACAGATATGAATGCTGCTACATTTATCTGAAGGAGACAACTCTACCTTGCCAAGGAAATATGCATGGCAACATGACACGGATGTCACAGTGACTCTGTTGAAGCCAGCGCTGTAATGTCGCAGATTAAGATCCAAACTGCGGGAATGACTGGATCAAAATCATGACTCGTGAGCCTCTTGCCCTCGAAGTCCCAATTCCCTGGCATGCGTTGATGGTGTTGGCCCCCGACTAGATGAACTGAAGCGTTCTGACTGTTTGGGGTCACCTTCATGGAATAGTGTCCCAGTGTAGTTCATATGACAAGGCCTTATACCCCCTGTGTTCTAGACTGGACATGGACCTAATCAGAGTGGAGAATATACTCTACGATCAATAGATATTGAAAAAAAAAGCAACAACCTTATCGCTGGTATATTGATTTGATTATAGCCAATTTAAAGAGTAACCCAATTATCCTTTGACGTTAGCTTCCTATATGTAGGAACGTCAGAGGATATAAGTTGTAGCCTGGCGGTTAAGAGCGTTGGGTCAGTAACTGAAAGGTTGCCGGTTCAAATACCTGAGCTGACTGGGTGAACAATCTGTTTATGTGTCCTTGAGCAAGGGCACTTAACCCTAATTACTCCTGTACTACCCTCTGGATAAGAGCGTCAGCTAAATGACTTCAATGTAAGTCAGAAGTTGTACTTTTCTTCATTTCAAGTGCCCAAACAGACTATGTTGGCCACTACAAGATGAAACTGTGTTTTCTTGTAATTGATACTTTGACTGTGTATGTAATAATTGTAAGGAAAAAACAATATGTTGTCAAATGTTTTCTTAAAATACTAATTTTGTGTTGAATATGTCCTTAATATTGTATATTCAAAGGGAGGAGCCAGCTTTCAGTTTTCTGAACTTGGATTTTAAGAGTGCTACGGAAATGTAGCTAAATTCAACATTTCCAAATGCCAAAAGTGACTCTGTTCAGTGTAAAACCAAAGGCAGATGATTTTACTTCACGGGTGCCCCGACACAGAGAATCACGTTAGATTAACCTTCTGACACAGAATAGTCTATTAATGCAAATCTCACAGGACATTGGATAGGATATTTCAGAGTTAGACCTAATTCATCTTACCTATTGGCTGCTACAAAATCAATACACACCCACTCACCCTTCACAGTTACATGGTCATTCCCCCGTCATTGTCATCAGCGAGGAACGTTATTTTCTAAGTCGAGCGGTCCTATGATGGTCATCCCTGACTGACTGTCATTGAACTGTCTCTGTTGTTGTCCAAACTTGAAACTATAGTAACTACATTAAAGTTATGTTCCACTTTCAGCTCAGCGGCCAACCAAATCATGTCCCTTTCAAGTGCTAAGTAGTAGTTAGCTGATGCTTTGTGCTAAGGCCCGCCATATCATCATAAGGGCAATACTTGCAATAAATAGGAAGCTGAAACCTTCAGTGAAAGGTTCAGTCATTTCACATATCCATGCAAACGGCTCTTTGGTTCTGAGTGTGAAACAGTGGCCTTTGAAAGTGGGCTGTCCTTACAGAATGGGAGTTTGCGTTGTTGACTTTTTCCATGAACAACCACATAACATTGGGAGTTTGGCACTCACTTACAGCTTGGAACACATTGGAGCGAGAAACAACAACAAAAAATGGCCTCTATTTTAACATGATTTAACTTCAGGACTAACCCATGTCACTGTTTTCTACGTGCATACCGGTAACCACTTTTGAGTTCTGTACAATCTCGATCACCACATGAGACGTGATATTTCAGTCCCACCGTGACTCAAAGGCGCTTATGTTACTTTGGTGAGCCTCTGAAGTCCAATTTGTATCTTTCCATGGCAAGAACGTCTTTCTGCAGCAAGAGATATTGAGGGCATAGGAATGGCAAACGGGAAATGTAGGTTAATTCGACCAACATCTCCGCCCACAGATCCAGGAGGGAATCTGACTGTAGTCCTCAAGTCATTCCAGCACTGGCCAGCATGTTCTTTTTAAGCTTCTGTGTATTTAATGTGTCCAACCACTTACATGTACAGTTAAAATGGGGTTATATTGATGTCGTTGTTGTTTTTTTTAAAGGAATATGGCTAGGGAGCCCTTATTCTTTAAGGCATGCAACTTTCGGCTTTGTGAGTTTGCATGGTGATTTCTGCTCTCGATCATGTGCGCACTTTACACTCTATAAGAAAACACTGTCTATCACATTCACGGTTTAATTTATCGATCGATTATTTATATTTACACACTGGGGACGGGGTGAGGGCTTATAGTTATATCACTGCTGGTGTCTGTTTTATCGCAAGTCTACAGAGACACCATATTGACAGTGGTACGTCCAGAGAGGTGATCTACGTATGTACGAGTGTGTGTAAACCTCTGGGTACTGTTTGGTGCAAAATGTCCTCTCACCCTTCCTCCAGAGTACTGTAGTGTGCGGTTTTTCCCCACCATGGCAGAACCCCTAGTAGTAATTCTGATACATTCCATTCTGTACCCCTCTTTCTCTCCCATGGCATCTATCCCACTTTGCTCTGTGTGCTTCTATGGTGGCGTATGCGTCCTTTGTGAGGAAACGTTAATCGTGAGTCTTTAAGCTGCGACTGCAACTTGTGAGCTCCTAGGCCTTGTGTGCATGCCCCTCGTCCCTGGCACACACAAAAAACGATGGTGCGTGTGTGTGTTTGTGTGTGAGCATGAACGTTTGTTTGTGTACAGTATGTGTGTGCACGTTCTGTGATCGGCGCAGATCAGTTGCATCACACATTGAGCACGCGACTAGGCGTAAGGGCTGTTTGGGTTTAGCAGGTCCATGGGTTGTAGCTGTTGAGTTCCAGTTTTATGTTGAAAACAGAACAACAAAAATACACTATTTATATATGTTACCAAATTCAAACCAAAGCATTTTGCCCCACGTGTTCTCAGTCACCTGATCAAAGAGCACAAAGAAAGTCAAGTTTACAAAGAAATTGCCTAGAATATAATAATAGGAATCTAGAGTTATCATCCAGATCATTTCCCCCCCTTCAAATCATTCCCCTTCACATCATATGTTGATCTGTCAGCTAATTGATTCAAACGTTTGAAATGACTTGTTGAATAGATTTCACAAATTGTCCTTTAATCCTTCGTAGTTTGTAGTCTTCATGGTTGCAGCAGTGAGAAGAGATGGATAATCATATGATGTACATGCAGTCTTCTGACACTTGAGTCCAAAGGAGACAACAGTGACTACTATTATTTCTGTATAGTCTATACACCTATCTTTATGCACACAATATCGACATGTTTTTTTTGTTATGCCCTCTTTAACACCCAATTCAACGCCCACTTGCTTTGCTTTCTGTGTGCTGGCAACACACCTGAATGGAGTGTACCCAGATCAACTTTGGTGAATATAAGGGCACTGACCTGGATGAACCAAAGTATTCTATGTTTCTATTCCTGTATTGTTTTGAAGTGTGCGGCACATCGGAATGACCTCCAAGCGTAGTGAGCATAGAGAAAGCGTTCTGTAAAATGAGTGGAGAAGGAATGACGGTAATGACCTGGCCATCTAGCTTCTGTCAGTGCAAAGCCTTGTCGGTGCAGTCAATGGGAAAGACAAACGTTCTTCTGGAAAAGGGGTTTGAATATGGTCTTGAACTGCAATTATAACCAGTTAGATCTTTCAAAACGAAATATCATGTTTTATATTATCATGGTTCATATTTGGAGTCTCGCTGGCTATATATATGGGCACCCATACATATTTGCTTGTTGTAGCCACAAGAAATTCAAGGCCCTATGCAATGGCCCCTGGCTTTATCCTCACCGTTATGTCAATATTCAAACTGCTTTCACAGAAGAGGTTCATTTCAACAACCAACTAAGCCCTCTTCAGAGATGCTCATTTCTATTGTGGCTTGCTAATGTGCTACTGTTATTTGCCACGACGAAACCGTTTGTTGTCTTCTTTGCTCCATGGTCCTATTTTGGAAAATATCTCACAACAGTATTCCTTTGTATCAGTGTTCTAATTGGGAGTGGGGTTGGCGGTGTAGGAATGGTGCCCCGAAATTGTGACTTCAGAAAGTTGATCATTATCTGAATGGCTAACAGTAGGTTAACAGAAAACTGAATAGATATTAAATATATTATTATAATGAGAAGAAAATGCAGTAGCACGTGCAAACTGAGGGAGAACGAATGGCAAAGTGATCAAATGCTAAACTAAAAAAGTGAGTGATTATATTACAGCAAATGACTTAAAGAAATAAAGGAGTTATGTTAACAAAAAATAATAGTAGTAATATTGAATGCTCGCAATTTTGTCCAACTGAACTGGATCTTTGTGTCTTGTAATTATTGTAAATACCTCAAAGAGAGAAAAAAACGACTTGCATGTCCATGTATAAAACTACTGAGAAACGTGTTCCGGTCAAAGTTGTGAAGTGGTTCGATCTCTGCCCTATCCCCACTGTCCCCCCCCTCTTTTGGACTGACTGTCTGTACATATATGTTCTTTCAGTTTTAACGTGTGTTTGGAGTGTTTGGACAAAAGAAAGAATCATTTGTGTGACCAACCATATCAGTCAAAAAACCCACCCGTTTGATTTCGTTCAGAGGCAATCCGTCTCTGATGAATAGTGCTTCCCTCCATCCGTAGTAAGAAGGGAGTGGCAACGTACATGTTGCCATGTTGTCTCGGTTTCCTGCTTCCAGGCCAAATATGAACTCAAAACACTCTCTTTGTCTCCAATTATTAGCTGGTAGTTAGCCAAAAACAGCCCTGTCATTGTGATTGGTATTGTCTTGTATACTGACAATGTCAACCTTGTCACTTGGCTTTGGGCTTCTTCTCATGGGTCCAGGGTCTCTCATCGCTGTGGAAGGTATACTGGGGTGAAAAAATAAGTCCTTCTCTTAATTGAACCCGCCATTACGTAGTGGTCATGACATTTAAAGTCATTAAGCGCTCATTTGTGTGATCTTTAATGTCTGGCAAGGGTTGCAACTCTCCTATGTTCATGGGAGAGAAATAGGAGAGAAAATTATTTATATTGTCAAAAT
The DNA here is from genome assembly GCF_013265735.2 of Oncorhynchus mykiss. Classification (NCBI taxonomy): domain Eukaryota; kingdom Metazoa; phylum Chordata; class Actinopteri; order Salmoniformes; family Salmonidae; genus Oncorhynchus; species Oncorhynchus mykiss. The sequence goes on from NC_048577.1 coordinate 34,850,816, forward strand.
TGTAAGAAGAATTTCAATTTTTGACATTAGTTAGGCTCTGCATTGAGTTTTGTCCTCTTTTGTACTGATATCTTAGCGCGTCAGATGCAAACAACTGAGTTTGAGAGGATTTTGTCCCAATTTTGAGAGCAACCCAAGGAGATCTGATCATCCTCAAAGGGAAAGTTGTGGATCATACTGAAAGATTGGCCTGTGACAATATAGAAATCCACTTTTATGTGCAATACAAAAGAAAAAGGGCTTTCTCTAACATGCAGAAGTGAGACTAAATTATTCCAGACTTCGTTCAACCACAACACAGTTTTGGTTGCAGATCGAAGCCACAGTTGGTAGAAGTGATTTGAAATGTGTAACAACACAGGCAGAAGAGAACAACTCCATCATGTTCAGTGAAAGTCAGTTAGAGGGGGTTGTCAGGGTGGAAGAGATCGTGCGAAACAAGACAATTACACTGAGAGAGACTGAAAAAAAGAGGACAGTTGGATCGTTTGCTGCAACTTTGACTGGAAATGCAACTTGTGTCCCGTTTTTTTTGTGTGTGTGTATGTGTGCGTACCGTAATGTAAAAAACTATCTGTCCCTCTCTCTCCCTCTCTTGTACTGCTGTTTGCTGTTCTGTTTAGTTAGTGTGATGTGCCAGTATTTCCCTTCCCCAGCCCTCTTGCTCTCTCTCTCTCTCCTTTTTCTCCATGGATCTTTAAGATGACAACTCTATGCAGATGCTGTCTTTTATAAGTGTGTCAAATTTTAATTTAAAATAAAAACGATTAAAAAAAACGAACCCGACAGACATATTGAAATGATAACAAAAAATGAATAAAGAAAAGGATTGTTCAGTGTACCCTCGCAGTGGTTGGTCTTCATTACTGTTTATCATGTCTCCATCGCTATAGTACACAATGGCTCAAATTCAATTGCAATGTTTGTAAATGATGTTCTTAGATCATAATCTACCAAACATATGGCAACGTAATGTTATTTCATGTTATTTTGATTCAGGAATATGGGATATTTTGTTTGTGTTAAGCATCCTCATGTTATCCTTTCAACACCTTGAGTGTGTCTGAAGTCCCTGGGGCCAATTCATTGAGTTGTGGATGAAGTCACAGGGAGTATCTCTGTAGACCCTGATCGCCCTCCACTGGGCTAGCAACATCTCAGACAACTCTCCACTGTGATATGCGAGACTTGGCAAGCATTCTGACACAAAAAAATGGCTGCTGTGCATCACTCGGGTAAGTCAAGTGTTGCAAATTGGTAGTGGGCGAGGTGACGGAGTTCACTCCTTACAATTTAACATATTTTGACACCTCGTGAAACGAACAATAGAAATGTAATCCAGCATTATTGTATTATGTCAATGGTTTTCCTTAAAAGGACCCACTGTCATCCAGTGTGTTTTTAAAGGTGGACTAGGCCATATTGAAGAAGCATCTCAGAGCAGCAGTGCGGATCTGTCCATATATATTATTCATTAATATCCAATAGACTAAACTGATCCTATATCAGCACTCCTACTCAGACCCTTTGAACAAAGGGCTTTGAACAGCTGCTCAGCCATGCTGTGTGGGTTAGCTCCTCCAGCACAGTGCCCATCATGTTCCCAGCCTCCCAAAAGGACCATTAGGAATCCATGACTCACGGTCCAGTCTACACATTATGACCTCGTCATTAAGGCATGCAAGACATCCCCACTTTGATCACTCACCCTGGTGCAAATTCTATCCCCATCACCTCATCATGGCTACTTACCATTGAGGTTTTATGATTGTTTTGTTTCATCTGTCCTCTGCTATGTGCTGATTCTAATTAGATAGTATGTTAAATGACACAGCACATATTTTAACATTTGAATGTACAATACTTTACACAAGGTTTCGGTGAAAGACTGACACAAAACCACAATGAAATGACCTGAATGGGGAATGTGGAGAAGTAGGAAATTCAAGATGGAGATAAAAAGGAAATGCAAACAAAAAGGCCTGTTTTTGATTAACTAAACCATTCCCATCTGTGTCAGCCATACTAATCTAGCTCCACCAATCAACAAAGGAAAACGCAAAGAACCAATTTGAACATTTCTGAAAGAACACCTAAATAAATACAGTACTCCATTTTGTGCAGGGATTCAATAGTCTGTTACCTCCACATCCACATGCTGTACTCCCCCACTACCCCTTCATGGCTGCACATCCAGACTCTGTCTATGTCCCAAATGGCACCCTATTCCCTACACACTGGGCAAAATCTGGTTGAGTCAATGTTGTTTCCACATCATTGAATTCCCGTTAGTTGACAACTCATCCAAATGTCAATCAAAACTGGATGTTGAACTGATGTCCGTGCCCAGTGGGATGGACCCTCGTCGAAAGTAGTGCACTGTAGGGAGTAGGGTGCCATTTGGGAATATGTAGTGGCCCCCTCACTGCCCCCTCATGGCATCAACAGAACACCAGGGTCACAAGCCCCCAGACAGTGATGAATGGCTTCCTCTTACTGGACTCTCAGGACAGTCACAGTCCTTGGCCCCAGGGGTATTTGCCTTGATGCTAGACTCCTCTGCTCTCCCATGGTACATGGGGCTTAGGTTACATTCATCATTCCGAATGGGCATGGACATTGGGAAACGGAAGTGGGATTAACTGCAGACCGCTCAGGTAAACTGTCTGAGAGAGCACAAATGAACAAAGTCTTATTGATCATGATGGTGAATATACAGTGCCTTGCGAAAGTATTCGGCCCCCTTGAACTTTGCGACCTTTTGCCACATTTCAGGCTTCAATCATAAAGATATAAAACTGTATTTTTTTTGTGAAGAATCAACAACAAGTGGGACACAATCATGAAGTGGAACGACATTTATTGGATATTTCAAACTTTTTTAACAAATCAAAAACTGAAAAATTGGGCGTGCAAAATTATTCAACCCCTTTACTTTCAGTGCAGCAAACTCTCTCCAGAAGTTCAGTGAGGATCTCTGAATGATCCAATGTTGACCTAAATGACTAATGATGATAAATACAATCCACCTGTGTGTAATCAAGTCTCCGTATAAATGCACCTGCACTGTGATAGTCTCAGAGGTCCGTTAAAAGCGCAGAGAGCATCGTGAAGAACAAGGAACACACCAGGCAGGTCCGAGATACTGTTGTGAAGAAGTTTAAAGCCGGATTTGGATACAAAAAGATTTCCCAAGCTTTAAACATCCCAAGGAGCACTGTGCAAGCGATAATATTGAAATGGAATGAGTATCAGACCACTGCAAATCTACCAAGACCTGGCCGTCCCTCTAAAGTTTCAGCTCATACAAGGAGAAGACTGATCAGAGATGCAGCCAAGAGGCCCATGATCACTCTGGATGAACTGCAGAGATCTACAGCTGAGGTGGGAGACTCTGTCCATAGGACAACAATCAGTCGTATATTGCACAAATCTGGCCTTTATGGAAGAGTGGCAAGAAGAAAGCCATTTCTTAAAGATATCCATAAAAAGTGTTGTTTAAAGTTTGCAACAAGCCACCTGGGAGACACACCAAACATGTGGAAGAAGGTGCTCTGGTCAGATGAAAACAAAATTGAACTTTTTGGCAACAATGCAAAACGTTATGTTTGGCGTAAAAGCAACACAGCTGAACACACCATCCCCACTGTCAAACATGGTGGTGGCAGCATCATGGTTTGGGCCTGCTTTTCTTCAGCAGGGACAGGGAAGATGGTTAAAATTGATGGGAAGATGGATGGAGCCAAATACAGGACCATTCTGGAAGAAAACCTGATGGAGTCTGCAAAAGACTTGAGACTGGGACGGAGATTTGTCTTCCAACAAGACAATGATCCAAAACATAAAGCAAAATCTACAATGGAATGGTTCAAAAATAAACATATCCAGGTGTTAGAATGGCCAAGTCAAAGTCCAGACCTGAATCCAATCGAGAATCTGTGGAAAGAACTGAAAACTGCTGTTCATAAATGCTCTCCATCCAACCTCACTGAGCTCGAGCTGTTTTGCAAGGAGGAATGGGAAAAAATGTCAGTCTCTCGATGTGCAAAACTGATAGAGACATACCCCAAGCGACTTACAGCTGTAATCGCAGCAAAAGGTGGCGCTACAAAGTATTAACTTAAGGGGGCTGAATAATTTTGCACGCCCAATTGTTCAGTTTTTGATTTGTTAAAAAAGTTTGAAATATCCAATAAATGTCGTTCCACTTCATGATTGTGTCCCACTTGTTGTTGATTCTTCACAAAAAAATACAGTTTTATATCTTTATGTTTGAAGCCTGAAATGTGGCAAAAGGTCGCAAAGTTCAAGGGGGCTGAATACTTTGGCAAGGCACTGTATTTGTTCTTTTTTCTATGACAGGCCTTCCTGACTGAAGGGAATGCACTGTCATAGAAAAGAGCCCCCAAAACAGGCCTACTTTAACCCTGCTTTTAACAGTTCATGATTATAGCAATGAAATACTGTGGGAGTCCTGGAAATATTGAAGCAACCTTCAAAAAAATTGTGACTGTTTAAAACTTAAATACATACAAAGTGTGAGGAGCTGAAGGACAATTGCGATTCACAACACATTTTTCCAGCTTTTATTTTCAGTACTCCGCATTAGGGGTTATAATATGGACAAGTTTTGTTAAGAAATGTATAATCAAAACAGTTTATAAAAGTGTATAGTAAGCATTACATATATACTACAAAAAGTAAGAACTTTAAATTAAAACTTGTTAAAAGCAATTATTTCTAAACTAGCTGTAATGAAGGTTCAAGTGTCCATTTTGCATACTATTTTCAGGTATAACTAAAATATACAGTTGTTCTCTGGTCTAGTTTTATCACATTACTCCTAAATCAATACAGTGACTTTATATTTCACTTACTAGCAGTACTCCCAGTAAAATACGTTCACACAGAGCTTTGAATAGTTGAATATAACACAATTGTATATGGAAATACTAGCTAATGAATGAATACAAAGGTTACAATACAAGAGTAACAATCTTAACATAAATGCACTAAACTTTTACAAAGTTATCCGTTTGTGTTTTTTTTGTGTGTGTGTGAAACAGAAGTGTCCAGTCTGAGTTGAGGGAAGACAGACACATCACTCAAAAGGCAAACATGTCAGCAATAATCCTTAATCTTCCTTAGACTTCATACTGCAATCAAAACACACATAGCAGCTCCCTGTTTATTGTACAAGGGAAACTTAAGGAAGTACAGTCAATTTAAAATGTCAAAGAGTCCTTCATCCTTGAATCCATGTCAATTATACATACCGTTGAAGTCAGAAGTTTACATACACCTTAGCCAAATACATTTAAACTCAGTTTTTCACAATTCCTGACATTTAATCCAAGTAAAAATTCCCTGTTTTAGGTCAGTTACGATCCCCACTTTATTTTAAGAATGTAAATTGTGAGAATAATAGTAGAGAGAATGATTTATTTCAGCTTTTATTTATTTCATCACATTCCCAGTGGGTCAGAAGTTAGTGTTTGGTAGCATTGCCTTTTAATTGTTTAACTCGGGTCAAACCTTTCGGGTAGCCTTCCACAAGCTTCCCACAATAAGTTGGGTGAATTTTGGCCCATTTCTCCTGACAGAGCTGGTGTAACAGAGTCAGATTTGTAGGCGTCCTTGCTCGCACACACTTTTTCAGTTCTACCCACAAATGTTCTATAGGATTGAGGTCAGAGCTTTGTGATGGCCACTCTAATACCTTGACTTTGTTGTCCTTAAGACATTTTGCCACAACTTTGGAAGTATGCTTGGGGTCATTGTCCATTTGGAAGACCCATTCGCGACCAAGCTTTAACTTCCTGACTGGTGTCTTGAGATGTTGCTTCAATATATGCACATAATTTTCCATCCTCATGATGTTATCTATTTTGTGAAGCACCCCCACAACATGATGCTACCACCCCCATGCTTCACAGTTGGGATGGTGTTCTTAGGCTTGCAAGCCTCCCCCTTTTTCCTCCAAACATAATGATGGTCATTATGGCCAAACGGTTCTATTTTTGTTTCATCAGACCAGAGGACATTTCTCCAATAAGTACGATCTTTGTCCCTATGTGCAGTTGCAAACCATAGTCTGGATTTTTTTATGGCGGTTTTGGAGCAATGGCTTCTTCCTTGCCGATGTCGATATAGGACTCGTTTTACTGTAGATATAGATACTTTTGTACCTGTTTCCTCCAGCATCTTCACAAGGTCCTTTGCTGTTGTTCTGGGATTGATTTGCACTTTTTGCACCAAAGTACATTCCTCTCTAGGAGACAGAACGCCTCTCCTTCCTGAGCAGTATGACGGCTGTGTGGTCCCATGGTGTTTATACTTGCATACTATTGTTTGTACAGATGAACGTGGTGTTTGGAAATTGCTCCCAAGGATGAACCAGACTTGTGGAGGTCTACAATTTTTTTTCTGAGGTCTTGGCTGATTTCTTTAGATTTTCCCATGATGTCAAGCAAAGAGGCACTGAGTTTGGTAGGCCTTGAAAGATAGGCCTTGAAATACATCCACAGATACACCTCCAATTGACTCAAATGATTTCAACTATCAGAGGCTTCTAAAGCCATGACACAATTTTCTGGAATTTTCCAAGCTGTCTAAAGGCACAGCCAACTTAGTGTATGATTTAGTGATTGTGATACAGTGAATTATAAGTGAAATAATCTGTCTGTAAAAAATTGTTGGAAAAATGACTTGTGTCATGCACAAAGTAGATGTCCTAACCGACTTGCCAAAACTATAGTTTGTTAACAAGAAATGTGTGGAGTGGTTGAAAAACGAGTTTTAATGACTCCAACCTAAGTGTATGTAAACTTTTAGACTACAACTGTACATGATGAATGGTCTGGAGTAAGTGTAAGGACAAGGGGTGGTTACAACACGTCTCCTAAACTGAGAGATCCTAAAGCATACTATAATGAGTTATAAAAGCCATACCGTGAATAATACAGTCAGATGTATAATTATGATACATGTTAAACCAAATGCAGGCACCGGCCCAACAATATACATTTCTTTATTTTTTTATCCAAGTTTTTTTTTATCATCTATACGCGCTTGCTGGCTAGGAGCAGTGTTTAAAATGTTGGGGCCAAGAGCCATTTTGAAATAATGGGAGGAATACATAAATGTTATGTCAGACAGTAGCAACCCATTAAGAGCATTGTCGTCATCTGCAGAATAATACAAGTTTGAAGCTCAGCTTCGTGCTGCCAGAAACACACAAGCTAGAAAACGATTAGAGCCTCACAAGAGAGCAATACACCCTCAGGTCAGTTCTATATTCTATATTACAGGTCAGTTCTATATTCTATATCACAGGCTAGTTCTATATGACTACATTCACCATTAACACTCAATCTTTACAATGTAAAATGTCAAAGTACATCTCAACTCTTCAATCCAACATATTGCGCGCATATGTTTAAAATCCACGAGTTACTCTTCAATATCTTTTATGCTGTATGACACAACAAAAGCCGCAAGCAAAGGCTTCACTGAAGATTAACAGATGAGATGTTTTGATGTGCAGCAGTCAAAAAGGAACAATCCCAAAACCTTAATATTGACTTTTTTATATACCAGTAATCCTGGTGTACCATTGCAGGCAGAAGGGTTGTTGTACACTAGCAAAGGCCAACGAGTGAATGCAGTAAAGCACAGCTAACTGATTGGATGGGTGAAGATTTTGCAACCTGTATCCTAACCAGTGTAGATAGTGTCCATGTCAAGCCCACTTTTTCCCCTTGTCTGGGGTCGCATTGCCTTGTGCGTGCGTCTAAACCACATAACCTGCTCTATCACAGTCTATAACAAAATAGGGGATGGTGGTGAATGAGAAGGAGGGTGAAGAAGAGTTTTGGCACCTCCAGAACCTTGGCATTTCAATGCTTCCCCTTTCCCCACCCCCACTTTGTATAAATATGGGTCTGAGGCAGAGCCAAGAGGGTGGCACTGGTAGCAGCCACAGACACATTGGTGCGCACAGGTCGCGCTGAGCTGCCCCAATGCAACTTCATGTGGTGACGCAGGTTGGAATTGCTGGAGAAGCGCTTGTCACACTGCTGGCAGGAGAAGGGTTTCTCCTTGGTGTGGATGCGCCGGTGGATTATGAGCTGGGTGGACACACGGAAGAACTTTCCGCACTCCGGGCACTCGTAGCGCTTGGTCTCCGCATGGATGCGCCGGTGGTTCTTGAGGGCGTTCAGATTGTGAAACTCCTTTTGACAGGAGGTGCAGAAATAAACGCCTGTCTTGTGGATGGTCTTGTGGTTGAGGAGGGAGCTAGCGTGACGGTAAGCACGGCCACACTGGTCACAGACGTACGATTTGGCCCCCACACCAATTACCGGTTTACCTGAAAATGTAAACGTTGAACTTGTATTAAACCACACTTCCAGAAACCTTGGCTTTTCAATGTATATCACAGCGGCACTTTCCCTTCCCCCACCTATAGAAATGGGCTTGAGCGCATACCCAGGAAACTGGGAGGAGCTGAGCCGCTCCAGTGCAACTTCATGTGGTGGCGTAGGTTGGACTTGCTGGAGAAGCGTTTGGCGCATTGCTGGCAGGAGAAGGGCTTCTCCTGGGTGTGAATGCGCTGGTGGACGATGAGTTGGCTAGGAGCACGAAAGGCCTTTCCACAATCTGAGCACCGGTGGCGTTTGACCTCAGTGTGGATGCGCCGATGGGTCTTGAGAGCCATCAGGTTGGAGAACTCCTTCTGACAAGAGCTGCAGAAATAGGCACCTGTCTTGTGGACGTTCTTGTGGTTCTGGAGGGATCCGGCATGGCGGTAACCACGGCCGCACTGGTCACAGACATGCGACTTGGGTGGTCTCCTTGCGCCAATTGGTGGATGACCTGAAAATGTAAAATGTAGGAATTGTGTCATGCCATAATTCTAATATTTCCGTTTGTATAAACATTCATGCTGGCTTCACATGCTCGGGGAAATGGGGAAACTGGGAAGTCATAAGCCCGACATGGTTGTGTTCAGTTCTTTTGAAGTTGGAACAATTCTTAATGAAGTAAGCTAGCTTGCTTAACATCCACAATATGGTCAGACTAGCTACATTATACATAATGATAAGGTTGTAATTATAAAAAACAGATTTGTTGTCAAAGGTAAAAGGTCAGTGGTGAAACGTCACAACTTAGGTAACAAAAATGTCTCTGTACTTGTAATTTCGACTTGGACAAGTGAAATTTTCCACTGGGAACTAATGTGAAAGCTGCATTAGAAACAGCTTCATCAATAATTCTTCAACAATTAAAGGTGCATTCCGTAACATTTCCACATGCACATAGATCTTAATATATCAGTAGTAATAAATTAATACTATTAATTGAGACAAAAACAAAAAGAACTGTCAGAGTGGCACGTCATGGCTACCCTCAGTTTATACAAAATGCAGCGTCTTCTTGATTCAATATTGGTTCTACTTTTTAGAAGTTGAAAGCCCAACAATATTGCGTCTACAAAATAATATTTTGGACTTATGTCATATTCTTCAAAATCAGAGAGGGAGTCAAAAATATCACTGAAATGTTACAGATAGCACCTTTAACAATAAATTGTTTTTCGGGCAATTCACCTGAGCCTTTTCAATATACAATCAAACCATTGGGCAAATCAAATTGGCCTTCCCTACACTGATGGCGTACTGAGCTTTGAGTCAAACGGTGAGGCTACATGTGTTGTAAATGTCATTCTCCCACTGTACACTGCAGGTATATGGGTTATTTATGCATTTCCACTAGCAACCAGTATTTCATTTGGTCGTTTACAAAGCCTTGTAAACCTTTGAATTTGGTGGAAGAATCTGATGTCTCAATTTGGGAACAAATGTATAGCTACAGTTAATTATATTCAACACGGGTGGATCTTTATTAAGCACAAACTATCATGCATATATAAAAGACGAAATGTACATGAAAACAAAACAAATATGGAACAGGTCAGAGTTACATGTGTAAGATTACGGGTGAGAGATTTGTGTCTTCAATATCTGGGCTAGTTTCATATTCATGGTGACAAATACACAAAAATTGCAATATTGCAATGTTGATTCTACAACCCGTAGGACAATTTACTAAAAAAACGATTTCATTTGGTTTCTACAAATACTTGACTGTTCCTTAATCAACCCAGACAAAAATATTTTATGTCATTAATTTGAGCAGCCACTTGTTAGTTTAACATATTAATCTAAGAGCTTATAGGAAGCAATTGAACAAAAGTAGACATCCAAAAACACACTTCACCACCACGCAGACACTCCATCCAACGTGTATAGTGACCACACTCTTGAAAAACATGTAATAGAAATGCACTGTGGTTGCTAGACGTTGGCATCAGCTCAACAGATTCCATATGGACACTATGTTAGCGTGCTAAGCTAACTAGCGGCAAATATGCACACTCAGACTTGACTGGGTTAATAAAAAATGTAAAAAACCCTACGTGGAAAAATGAGGTTGGTCTAAACATCAGCTAAGTGGAAAAACTAAAGAAAGGAGTTTGAGGATATTCTTCTTCCAAGGATGAAAGAGCTCTAAACGCATTTGGTTGATTATAAATTAAGGTATATTTTCAACAACCACATTGTAAACTCAATATTATTGTGATTGTGTGTTGCATAAAACAAACAAATATTCTAGCATCAAGATAATGGAATGCATTCAAAGATTGTACCTTAAAGATTACATATAGGTGCATTAGTGTCCATTTCCTTATTGTTTGGACTAACATGAGCAAATGACTGAAAATGACAAGAGGTCAAATCCTCTAGGGCTGTGTTTATACAGGGAGCCTTATGCCAATCTTTTTCTCCACTAATTGCCATTTTATCTAATATAGATCAGCTCTGAATAAGATCTGATGTGATTGGTCAAAATAACATTTAGTGGAAAAAATATCAGCAACGGCCTAGGTGTATGATGAGGGCACCAGCCTTTCCAAAGGCAACAAGGTAAATAACATGATCAAACTTCATCCGCAGTCTACATCATTTGCTTAAAGATCTGCAATTGTATACCCCCCTTCCTTACATATCCTCAAACAGGTCAATTATTTGGCCCCTCAACTAGACACATTTTAAGTTGACCAATTCACTGAAGTGAAAATGTTCAAGCCAGGTCTTTAACAAGGTCGAGTTAACCCAGGTTGATTTCACCTTCACAGGTTAAAAATGGCCTGTGTGAAAACAAGTTGATTATTTAAACACAACACTTTCAAAAGTACATTAAAAGCGTGGAGTTAAAGGACAATTGATTCACCACAATGTTCTTGACTTGTTTTCCAACTATTTATTTTCAGTACTCAGCATTAGGGGTTATAATATGGACAGGTTTTGTTAAGAAATGAATTATGAAAACATAGTTTATAAAAGTGTGTAGTAGGCATTACATACATGTATGAAACAAAAAAGTTAGAACTGAAAATGATTCATTATAGTTGTTCAAACCTAATCCTTTCTAATCTAACCGTAATGATGGTTGGAAGTGTCCACTTTTAACCAATTCTGGAGAAAACAATTAAAATATAGTTAGTTGTCCTGTGGTCTAGTTAGCACATTGCTCTTAAAAATCACTTCACTGTCACTTTATATTTCACTTACTAGCACCAGCGCTCCCAGTAAAAGGTGTTCACACAGACCTTTGAATAGTCAAAACGCAATTAAATAAAAGAAATACTAATAAATACAAGGGTTACGATTAAGGTGTAACAAAAACTTAAAGAGAATGAGGACTGAACGCACAAACAATTCACAAAGTCATCCCTTTTGAGTGTGAGCTTTTTGTGAAACAAAAGGAAGTCCAGTCTGACTTGAGGGGAGACGGTCACAACATCACTTCAGAAATAATTCCTTAAATCTTTGTACTGCAATCAAAAACACACATTATACAAGTTCCCCGTTTATTGTACAAGGGACTTTCTTTTTTTTTTTGTAAAACCATAACAAATTGAGACAACATGGAGGAGTACTGTAACAAGTGTTCTTTGGGAGTCCTTCATACTTGACTCCATGTCAATTATACATACAGGATGAATAGTCAGGGGTAAGTGTAAGGAAAGGGGGTGGTTACAACACAGCTCCTAAACAGAGATCCTAAGACTAGCGTTTTCCATTACAAGTGTTAATATAAATAAATGCATTCTACAATGATCTGTTTTATAAAAGTCAACTGTAAATAATACAGTCAGAAGTACGATTACGATACAGGATAAAACCAAATGCCGGCATGGGCCTAACAATATACATTTTCTTTCCTTTTTTTTCCTTTTTTTTTTTTTTTAAAACCACAACTTATTGTCTATACATGTTTACTAGTTAGGCGCAGTGTTTAAAATATGGGTGCCCAGAAACATTATTATTATTTTTTTTTAAATATTAGGAGGAATACACAAATGTGATGCCAGAAAGAAGCAACCGATAAAGAGCATTGCTGTCATCTGCAGAATAATAAGGTTTGAAGCTCATCTTCGTGCTGCAAGAAACACACAAGTTAGAAAACGATTAGAACCTCACAAGAGAGCAATACACCCTCAGGTCAGTTCTATATTACAGAAATGTGACATCTCCATCCACTGCATTAATTCACCGTTAAAACTACATTTTTACAATGCCAAAGTACATCTCCACTCTTGGTTCCAACATATTGCTCACCTCAGAGATACTGTTTGAAATAAAAAAATGTCTTACTGTTTAAGATGTTTTGTAGAACAGGACAAAGGCCGCATGCAAAGGCTTTATCCAAAATCAACAGATATGGAATGGGATGTCGTGATGTGCAATGCATTCAAACTGCAAAGATGCCACAAAGAAAACCTTAACATTGGTCAAATTCATCAATGTGGTTGACTTGGTGAGCTTCACGCCACACTCTTGGCATGGCATAAGGATGTTCTTCCTAATGTGCCAGGTTTGCTGTAACTTTGACACTGGGGCTTAACTGTCAATAAAACACAGAGAAATCTACAATCATCTACTGTGCAACATGCAACAGGGGCTATGACAACAGTATATCATTAAGGTTTCTAAAGGGCCGAACAGAGAAGTCTAGCACGCATCCTACACTGAGTGAGCAGTAATCCTTGTGTACCATTACAGGCGAATGGGTTCTTGTCCCCTAGCAAAGGCCATCGAGTGAATGCAAGCAAGAGTAGCCATGCTGGTTGGGATGAAGCAGATGGGGGAAGCTTTTGCCACCAGACTGTCTTAACCAGTGTAGATGTCGTCCATGCCAAGTCAGTCCTCTCCCCCTCTACCCTCCCTGGTCTCAGGTTGCATGCAGGGCCTGGGTCTCTAAAACACATCATCTGTTCTGTGAAAATATACAGATATAAACCTCACACTATACAACAAGAGCGAGATGGTGGTGAATGAGAAGGAAGGGGACTAAGAGTTTTGGCACCTCTAAAACCTTGGCATTTCAATGCATCTCACACTAGCACCCCCACCCCCCACCCATACTTATAGAAATGGGCCTGAGGGCATACCCAAGAAGCTGGCAGCGCCCATGGCCATGGTGGGGGGCGCTGAGCTGCTCCAGTGCACCTTCTGATGGTGGCGCAGGTTGGACTTGCTGGAGAAGCGCTTGTCGCATTGCTGGCAGGAAAAGGGCTTTTCCTTGGTGTGGATGCGCCTGTGGCAGATGAGCTGGGTGGACACACGGAAGGACTTTCCACAGTCGGGGCACTGGAAACGTTTGGGCTCAGTGTGAATACGCCGGTGGTTCTTGAGGGACATCAGGTTGGGAAACTCCTTCTGACAGGAGTTACAGAAGTAGGCGCCTGTTTTGTGACTGTTTTTGTGGTTGAGGAGGGAGCTGGCGTGGAGGTAGCCGCGGCCGCACTGGTTGCAGACGTGCGACTTGGTCCCCGTCGCCCCACGGCTCCTGCTGCCACTGGGGCCTTGGAAGGACAGGGAGTTCATTTTGGGTAGTCCATTGGGGACCAGTCCTTGGGCCTGCAACAGCGTGAGATCCAGGCCGGAGTCCCAGTTAAGGCCTGAGCTCCCGCCCCCGGATGTGCCCCCAGAGGCTCCCCCAGCCCTGGCCTGTTTCTGCTGGGGGGGCCTGGGGGCTTGGCCGTGAGAGATCTCCTGGTGGAGCCGGAAGCTGGCCTGGCTGGGGAAGCTGCGCTGGCAGGGGCCACAAGTTAGCTCCCTCTCCTTTAGGTGGACACGACGGTGGCTGTTGAGCTGGGAGGAGACACGGAAAGCCTTGCCGCATTCTGGGCAGCGGTGACGCCGAATCTCTGAATGGATGCGCCGGTGGTTCTTGAGGGCCAGGAGGTTGGAATAGGTCTTGAGGCACACAGCACAGTGGTAAATGCCGACGGTGTGGGTGTTTTTGTGGTTGAGGAGGGAGCTGGCATGGGCGTAGGAGCGGCCACACTGGTCACATCTGTGGAGAGAGAATAGAAAAAGAAGAAATTAGTAACTGCTTGCGGTCCATTTTTTACTAATCTAACAAAACTAATTGGCTGGTTACCACTTTTCCATTAGATAAAACTTATATATCTCAAAATAATTTGTACAGGTATATGATCTGGAATCCGGCTTAAAGCTTTGGAGATGACTAAGTGGTTTACCATGTCCTGCAAGAAGAAATAGTCAATTTATACACATAGTAAAAAGGGGGACACATTTCGGTGGAAACAAGGGGGGGGGGGGAATATGGATCGTCATTAAATTAGTTTTCAATTATTTGATTGAGAGTCTTAGAAGGTATGTGTGGCTCCCTGCACTGCACATTTGGATACAACAATTCCATCCCACTTTCAAAGTTATTGAAATGATTCTGACTTTCTTATTGGCCGCAACTGTGGTGAAATATGGTGGCTTAGTGCAGATTGCCCCACCCCCATAAAATAACTAAATGACAACAAAGCATGTGCAGTGTAGCAAGCTCCAAATACTTACTGTGGATCTAAGGGTAGACCTATGCTCTTTATCAATGTAGTCTTTACTGTAACATCAGCAACAACAAAAAAACAAACATACAAGAACCTTTTCACTTCTATGGTCTTTTACCATTTTAACCAGCTTTTGTGCCTTGACTTTGTCAAACAAAGAAACCCACTAAACTAGGTTTACACTACCAACAACCTAAAAATGTACAATGTACCTATTAAAAGAGACAGGGAAGGCACAAACAAAGGAGCACTACAATTCATAACAAGTACAAGGAACACACAAATCATACATCTTACTTATTATACTATGTCAGCTAGTTTGAATTGATATCAATTAATGGCAGTATTCTTTGTAAAAGCAGAAAATAAAACATCCAACTGAACAATCAAATCAAGTCTGATTCATAGTAGCCTAGGAAACGAATGTATATCTAACTGAAAGCAAACAGGGTGACTTATCTGGTCTCCACTAATCAATCTGTCCAAACTTCAGAAATATCCGAATTCCGGTGCACGTATGGTCCCAAGGAAGCCGGATTGGAGATCATATACCTGTAATAGACATGTAGAAACCTATGATCTTCACTATTTTCACTCAAGAATCACAAACAACAGACGAAAACTCACGTGTACCGGCACTCTTCTCCCCCTGTCGTGCTTGCAGTGGCCATCCTCCTGCCCTCCTTGCCTACCTGGTTCTCCCCGCAGCGGTGCCTCGCCAGGCCTGACCTCCCCTGGAAGCTCTTCCCGCAGCTGGTGCAGCCAAAGCGTGTGTGGCCCTCCTCATGGACCTTCTGGTGATTGCGGAGGAATCTGGCTAGCCGGAATGCTTTCCCACAGTGGTGGCAGATGTGCCTCTTCTTCTGCGTGTGAATGCGCATGTGGTTGCGCAGCGCCATGTAGTTGGAGTACGGCTTGTCGCAGTAGGTGCAAGTAAAAGTGCCCGTCTTGTGTGTGTGCTTGTGGTTCAGCAGGCTGCTGGCATGTTTGTAAGAGCAGTTGCAGATGTCACAGCTGTAGGGGCGTTCATCTGGCACAAGGTCAGCCCCATCGATGCTGAGGCTTGAGCTGTTGAGGGAGGCAGAGGACGAAGGGAGCTGCTGAGCAGGGCAGTCATGTGCAGCCAGCTGGTCTGCAGTAGCGAAACCCTCACAGCACCCATCACACTCGTAATCCATTTGAGCAACAGCACCTGCAGCCCCCTTGCAGAGCTGTGCAGAGTGGTGGGTGGTCAGCTGCTTTTGGGTACGGAATCCTTTGCCGCACTCCTGGCAAGTGTGCTTCTTGAGGGCAAAATGAAGACGCAGATGGTTTTTCATGGCCAGGCGGTTCGGGTAAGTGGAGTTGCAGACATTGCAGTGATACTCGCCAATTTTGTGAAGATTCTTGTGATTGGCCAAGCTACCTGCATGACGATAGCTCCGTCCACACTCATCACAGGCGAAGGGTCGTCGTCCCCCTTCTTGTAGATCAAAATTCTGAGCCCTTGAAGTGCCAGCCTCTGAGTAGGGTTGCTTGAAGCCTTGTTGTTGTTGTCCATACTTGACTTCCCCCATGCCAGGGTTCTGGGATTTGGACGATTCTCCTCTCATGGCCTGCATGCCAGAGGGTCCTCCTTGATACCTTCCATTGCCTAGTTTTGCGAGCTGGGCGTGAGCCTTTGCTCGGTGTTCTTCATGGAGCCGAAGGTGGTTTTCCAGCTGCTTCTGGATCTTGAAGGCCTTCCCACACTCCTCACACTTGTGCCTGCAAAAAAAATGTAGGACCAAATTAAAGATGAGTTAGGAATTGGTAAGCACTCCTTTTCCCTATTCCACGATCTGCCAGCCACTTAACTCGCTCCTAACATCATGAGTGGACAAGCCTACTGGCTGAATGGGCACTAGCTACGTTTAGTAATGATGATAAAAGCACATTTGGGGAAAGTTATTTACCATTCAAGTAAAGCCATCGTTTCGGAATCGGGTGCCACTTGGGGACCGCTTCTCCCTGTGCCAGCGGCAGCCTTGCTGTAGCAAGCCAATAAAGGGAAATCACCAGTCAGAAATACATTTTACGTTTAGAATGGATTCAAAAATGTCATGGCCTGGCCATTTCTTGGGTTCCTAGGGGTTGCTTAAGGGGAGTTTTGTTTTTAAATTAGCTTTACAGATTGGACTGTAGCACAGAGTAGACTCTTACATTAAAATGACAATGTTGTTAGTTTTTCAGCTGTGCCGCTGTACAGTGAGGGAAAAGCGGTGTGTTTTCTTCAACAAATCGAATGCCTATTTTTTTTACATCAATGCGGAGGCCCTTCAACAGGCAAATTGATTATTCTTACTCATCTAGTATTATTACAATGAAAAATACCACATCTCATTATTTCAGAGAAAATAAAAACCAATCTATGGAAGAGATACTGTACAATCCAGATTTTAGTGTAAACTGTCCTATTGATGTCAACTGGAAATTTGGACCAAATTCAGCTATGCAAACAGATCTTATGTTATTAATACGCCCACAAAGACAAACAAGTCTCAATGGGGAAAAGCATCAAACAAAAGCTTACCTTTTTAAATCAAAGTGGGTCCTCTGGTGGTTCTTAAGGGCCAGCAGGTTGTAGTAGCGCTTCTGGCAGACAAGGCATCTGAAGACTCCGGTCTTGTGAGATTTCTTGTGGTTGAGCAGGGAGCAAGGGTGCCTGTAGCCCCTTCCACACTGGTCACATTTGTGGGGTCGATCCTCTGAATCTGGCATCTGTTGTCTACGGTCCTGTCCTCCCATATCACGACTGCCCCCAGGTCCTCCAACTCCGCCGCCACCAACTCCGTCTCCGCCAGTCATCCCTTTAGCGCCATTCAATCCTTCTTTGCTCAGCACTCCTCCTCTTCCCTTTCCAGGACACAGGTGAGTAATCAGGTGATGGCGATCAGCAAAGAACATGCCACAGTCAACGCAAATGTGATTCCTCCCATCACCATCCATTTTGCCATTAGTATTGGTGGGATCGGCCCCCATGCTCTGCGCTGCTGCATCGGACCTTTGTGGCCCATGAATCAGTTGGTGGTTTAACAGGTCTTGCTTTCTGGAGAAGCTCTGGCCACAGGTGCTGCAGATAATCCTCCAGTCTGCCTCACCGTTAGGCGAAAGTGCCGAAGTCCCAGGCCCTGTGGGATTGTTAGCATGGCTGCGCAGATGGCTCCTCAGAGCTCTGAGGCTGGCATAATGGTTTCCACACACCGAGCACTGGTACACTTCACCATCATCTTCATCTTCTTTATTCATCCTTTTCCCCCCTCCTTGGGCATGGGACTGAGAACCATACTGAGAGCGCTGTCCATTGCTCTCTTTCACATTTCCTCCACCTGAAGGGAGCGCAGCGCCTCCAGGACTGTTGTAGCCACTCATGTTTCCCATGAATCCATTGGACATCCCCTGGTTCTGTCGCCGTTGGGGGCACATGTGAGACTTGATGCCAGAGATGTCTCCATACATTTCTCCACAGTCAGTGCACATGTGTCTATCAGCCTGGCGGTGGTTCTGGGGAAGAGGGGAGTGCCCAGAGTTGCTCTGGGCAAGGGAGCCATCAAATCGATCATGGAACTCCAGTGAATCCAAACCACTGCTGTGTCCACCATCAGGTACAAAGTGAGCAGCGTCACCAAGATTTCCAGGGAGGGAGATAGGGGTGGTTGCGCCGCTCCCCTCCTGCACATAACTATTCTGAGAGTCAAGTGTCAGGGGTTCCGAGGAGAGCCAGTCACCTTCAGTGTTGAGGGATGATTGGTTGGATGTTCTTCCCTTATGGCTGCGGAGGTGGCTATGCAAGGCTGCCAAGTGCGGATACTGCTTGCAGCAGATGGTACACTGGTAGAGGCCAGTCTGGTGGGAGCGCTTGTGGTTGACCAGGCTTCCAGCATGGCGGTAGCTTTTCCCACAATCCTGACACTTGAAACGACGTTCGCCATCATCAGAAGAAGATTGCACTCTCTCTCCAGATGGTGATGGGTTAGAGTTAGAGCCAATCCCATCAGTGTTCAGGATACCATCCTGACCATGGGAGCCTGGGTGGGGGTCATGGGTCAGGTAATGAACTTTGAGGCTCTCCAGATCAGGATGCCCAGCCCCACAGTATGCACAAGTGTAAATGGGATTATTAACAGGAGGTCCAAGCATTGGGTCAAAGGGGCCACGTTTATCATTTGGCAAAGGAGGAAGCGGCAGAGGGTCACCCAGGGCAGGTGTGTATGCTGGGGAGCGGACAGTGCTGAGATTGTGCGCCATTATCCCAGGGAAACTACGGGAAAGACCCAGTGAAGAGGAGGCTGCATTATGCAACAGGATGTGCTCCTGGAAGTCACTCTTGTTGGGCAAAGCTACCTGGCACAGGTGGCAGAAGCAGTTAGCTGCATCATCGGTTTGGGGAGCAGACGAACGCTGATCAGTCACAGAGTCATGTATGTTGTTAACCATCGATGCTCCAGGAGTCTTAAACTTTGAGTGGGTTCGCTCATGACCATTGAGAGCAGCCAGGTTGTTGAACTGCTTGTAACAGACGGTGCACTTGAACGCCCCTTCCTGATGACATTTCTTGTGATTAACCAGGCTCCCATGGTGGCGGTAGGTCCTATCACACTGATCGCATTTGAATGGACGATCCCAGGCGTCATCGGTTACAGGTGACTTCTTATGATCATCTGGGTCATGTGACATCACACCATGACCCATTCCACTGTTGTTCAGGTGACTGCGGGCAAAGCCATCAGACAGGTCTTGTGCAAGACCATAGTTCCTCTCATCATGTCCGTCTTCAGCGCCTTCGTCACCACCGTCTTCCTCTGCCTGGGCACTGCTTGGGGATAGGGTGTGGATACGGAGGTGGTTCTTCAGAGCCACAGCATTGGGCAGGGTTCTGGTGCAGACTGGGCACTGAAAGGAACCCACTTCATGGGATTTCTTATGGTTGGCCAGGCTGCCAGCATGCTTATAGATGCGGCCACATTGCTCACACTCAAACCTCCCATTTTCTTCTTGCTGGTAGTGAGCCTTCATGTGTTCTAATAGACTAGGGGTACTGGGGCAAACCATATCACACTCTTTACAGGGGAAACCCTTGACACGGCTCATATCATGCATTGCCATAGTAGGCGTATACATTTAAGGAAGGGGTATTCAAATCTCAAGATAATAAACAAAAGTAGACAAGGGTAAAATAGAGTCTTAGCTCTTGGACTCTGTGGCGTCAGCCATTTTCTTCCCAGAGCTGAAGAAAGTCTTCTCTTTCAGCCATTCAATACCACCCCGTCAGGGCAGCACCGGAAGGATCTGGACACGGAGCAGGCACTGGAAGAGCACTGTTGAAATTGGAAAAACAAAGGAGGCATTAAATCATTTTGAAGAGACTCAAACCAGAAACGATTATACATACTGAACGTCTAGCCATTTGCACTGTCAACGTGGAAAGGTTATCTATTCTATACTGCAACAAAAATATGACAAAGAACATCTTCATTGGAATAGTAATGGTCTGGGAAAAGCAAACCAGTTGAAAATCCGCCGCATCAGTCATTCAGACCAATAAAATGTTTCCAACATTGAAGCTCTACCTATCAAGGGTGCTGGGCAGGGTAAATCAAGCATACCTACATGTAAGAGCAGGAACACACACAGGATTGTTTACCGTATGCCAGCCAAGAGTAATTTGCACTTCTGAACAGAGTGTCGGCAGTAAATCTCACAGCAAAGACCTTGAAGTCATCTGTCACAAATCCTTAAAATACTACAAACCAGAAGAAGGCAGTAGCGTTGTTTGGCAATGCATTTCCGTGTGTTTGGCTTAGTTTATGGTCTAGATTCCAACGTTAGCTAGCTAGCTAGTTGCGCTGATGTTGCTATTTTGTAGAATGGCCAGTATCAACTAGATAACTACCTAACAAGATGATGAAGAAACAATTCAATTCACTCTACATAATCCCAGTGCCAGCACATAGCCAAATGTTTAGCACAACATAGCTAGCTAGCTAAGGACACTGCATTAGCGCGGCAGCTAACACAGGAAGCTGTTTCGTGGAAACTAATCCATTGTGATTTAATTAGAACATCAATACTAGCTATAGTGGTTAGCTAGCTTGGAGGAAGTATTTAGTGTTGTGTACATTGCGTCTGTGCACTTAGCTAGCTACCATCCCATAACCTAATTGCATATGAAGTGTGACTGGCTTATCCGTGGAGAGAGAAAATGCCATTTTTGTCACTCTTGTTGGCTCCCCCACGTGGGGCATTGTGCTCTCTGATTGGCTCAAAGCCAAGTGAAATTTTATTGGTCACATACACGTGTTTAGCTGATGTAATTGCGGGTGTAGTGAAACACTTGTGCTTCTAGTTCCAACAGTGCAGAAATATCTAACCATTTGACAACATATACCCAATACACACAAATCTAAGTAAAGGAATGGAATTAAGAAAATATAAATATATATGGATGAACAATGTCAGAGCGGCACATACTAAGATACAGTAGAATAGTATAGAATACAGTATATTCATAGGAGTTGAGTAATGCAAGATATGTAAACATTATTAAAGTGACAATATTAAAGTGACTAGTGTTTAATTTATTAAAGTGGCCAATGATTTGTGTGTATAGGCAGCAGCCTCTGTGTTAGTAATGGCTATTTAACAGTGATGACCTTGAGATAGAAGCTATTTTCAGTCTCTCGGTCCCAGCTTTGATGCACCTGTACTGACCTCACCTTCTGGATGATAGCGGGGTGAACAGGCAGTGGCTCTGGTGGTTGTTGTCCTTGATGATCATTTTGGCCTTCCAGTGACATGCTGTAGGTGTCCTGGAGGGCAGGTAGTCTGCCCAGGGTGATGCGTCGTGCAGACCGCACCACCCTCTGGAGACCCAAGGTTGTGTGTGGTGCAGTTGCCATACCAGGCGGTGATAACCCACGACAGGATGCTCTCAATTGTGCATCTGTAAAAGTTTGAAAGTTTAAGGTGACGAGCCACATTTCTTCAGCCTCCTGAGGTTGAAGAGGCGCTATTGCGCCTTCACCACACTGTCTGTGTGGGTGGACCATTTCAGTTTGTTCGTGAAGTGTACGCCGAGGAACTTAACGTCCCACCTTCTCCAGTGCTGTCCCGTGACCAGGGGGTGCTCCCTCTGCTGTTTCCTGAAGTCCACGAGCATCTCATTTGTTTTGAAGTTGAGTGAGAGGTTATTTTCCTGGCACCACTCCCAGAGCCCTCACCTCCTCCCTGTAGGCCGTCTCGTCATTGTTGGTAATCAAGCCTGCTACTGTTTGTCTGCAAATTTGATGATTGAATTGGATACGTGCTTGGCCACGCAGTCATGGGTAAAGAGGGAGTACAGGAGGGGGCTGAGCACACACCTTTGTGGGCCCCCAGTGTTGAGGATCAGTGAAGTGGAGGTGTTGTTTCCTACCTTCAACACCTGGGGGCGGCCCGTCAAGAAGTTCAGGACCTTATTGCACCGGGCGGGGTTGAGACCCAGGGCCTCAAGCTTATTGATGAGCTTGGAGGGTACAATGGTGTTGAATGCTGAGCTATAGTCAATGACCAGCATTCTTAAATAGGTATTCATTCCTCTTGTCCAGATGAGATAGGGCAGTGTGCAGTGTGATGGCAATTGCATCGTCTGTGGACTTATTGGGGCGGTAAGCAAATTGAAGTGGGTCTAGGGTGACAGGTAAGGTGGAGGTGATATGATCCTTGACTAGTCTCTCAAAGCACTTCATGATGACAGAAGTGAGTGCTACAGGGCGATAGTCATTTAGTTCAGTTACCTTTGTATTCTTGGGTACAGGAACAATGGTGGCCATCTTGAAGCATGTGGGGACAGCAGATTGGGACAGGGAGATTGAATATGTCCGTAAACTGACCAGCCAGCTGGTATGCGCATCTCTGATGACGCGGCTAAAGATGCCGTCTGGGCCGGCAGCCTTGCAAGGGTTAACAAGTTTAAAATGTCTTACGTCGGCCACGGAGAGCCCACAGTCCTTAGTAGCGGGCCGCGCCGGTGGCACCGTGTTATCCTCAAAGCGGGCAAAAAACGTGTTTAGCTTGTCTGGAAGCAAGACGTTGGTGACCTGGCTGGTGGCTGGTTTTCCTTTTGTAGTCTGTGATTATCTATAGACCCTGCCACATACAGTACGTCTGAGCCATTGAATTACGACTCACTTTGTCTCTATACTGACATTTTGCCTGTTTGATTGCCTTGCAGAGGGAAAAGACTACTCAGCTTTTATTCTGCCATATTCCCAGTCACCTTGCCATGGTTAAATGCAGTGGTTCGCACTTTCAGTTTTGTGCAAATGTTGTCATCTATCCACGGTTTCTGGTTAGGGTAGCTTTTAAAAGTTTTTGGCCACTGACGAGCACTGCGATTCTACAAGTAGAAACGGCATGCTCATCGCTACCAGGTCGGCACCACTTTTGTTCTAGCAAGAGAAGGAATGGCCTCCCACTGTGATAAGTACCTATCGGCAGTCTGATTCTCTGCGTTTCATGCTTAATGGTCCTGAAATTGAGGCGATGTCCAGAAACAAAAGCCCAATCCAAAAATCGGCCCCTATAAACTTGTGGAGATCTGATAGGTGTACTTTAAGTAACATCGCAATAGCTCTACCTTGTCCTCTAATAGGCCAGGGGGAAGTTTCACCATATTGCTTATACCAATCAAATCCTCTCAGATCTCCAGAAGTGCATTGGGCGAAAGGTTTAAGGTTCAATTTGGGATTGGGCCAACCCCTAGCCCCAAATCCCCTAGACCAGTGGTACTCAACTCTGACCATACGACAGGGTTTTCCAAGCTCGGTCCTCTGGACCCCAAGGGGTGCACGTTTTGGTTTTTGCCCTAGCGCTACAGAGCTGATTCAAATAATCAACTAGCTTTGTAATTTTAAATCAGCTGTGTAGTGGTAGGGCAAAACCAAAACGTACTTCCCTTGGGTGCCCTAAGACAGAGTTTGGGAAATGCTGCCCTACAGGGTCTGGAGTAGAGGTCGACCGATTATGATTTTTCAACGCCGATACCGATTATTGGAGGACCAAAAAAGCAGATACCGATTAATCGGACAATTTTAAAAATAAATACATTTAATTTAAAAAATGTATTTGTAATAATGACAATTACAACAATACTGAATTAACACCCATTTTAACATAATACATCAATAAAATCAATTTAGCCTCAAGTAAATAATGAAACATGTTCAATTTGGTTTAAATAATGCAAAAACAAAGTGTTGGAGAAGAACATAAAAGTGCAATATGTGCTTTGTAAGAAAGCTAACGTTTCAGTTCCTTGCTCAGAACATATGAAAGCTGGTGGTTCCTTTTAACATGAGTCTACAATAATCCCAGGTAAGAAGTTTTAGGTTGTGGTTATTATAGGACTATTTCCCTCTATACCATTTGTATTTCATTAACCTTTGACTATTGGATGTTCTTATAGGCACTTTAGTATTGCCAGTGTAACAGTATAGCTTCCATCCCTCTCCTCGCTCCTCCCTGGGCTCGAACTAGCAACACAACGACAACAGCCACCACATCGAAGCAGCGTTACCCATGCAGAGCAAGGGAAACAACCACCCCAAGGCTCAGAGCGAGTGAAGTTTGAAACACAATTAGCGCGCGCTAAATAGCGTTTCAATCAGTGACATCACTTGCTCTGAGACCTTGAAGTAGTAGTTCCACTTGCTCTGCAAGAGACGCAGCTTTTGTGGCGCGATGGGTAACGATGCTTCGTGGGTGACTGTTGTTGATGTGTGCAGAGGGTCCCTGGTTCGCGCCCGGGTATGGGCGAGGGGACGGTCTGAAGTTACATTTACGCGCCTGCTTCTGCCTGCCACCGCTCAGTCAGATACTTGTATGCAACACAGGACACGCTAGATAATATCATCAACCATGTGTAGTTAACTAGTTAACTAGTTATGATTGATAGTTTTTTATAAGATAAATGTAATGCTAGCTAGCAACTTACCTTGGCTTACTGCATTTGTGTAACAGTCTCCTTGTGGAGTGCAACGAGAGAGAGAGGCAAGTCGTTATTGCGTTGGACTAGTTAACTGTAAGGTTGCAAGATTGGATCCCCCGAGCTGACAATGTGAAAATCTGTCTTTCCGCCCCTGAACGAGGCAGTTAAACCCCCCCCGTTCCTAGGCCGTCATTGAAAATAAGAATGTGTTCTTAACTGATTTGCCTAGTTAAATAAAGAGTAAATAAAGGTGTAAACAAAACAAGATAATAAAATAAAAATTAGCGGCAAATCGGAGCCCAAAAATACAGATTTCCGATTGTTATGAAAACTTGAAATCGGCCCTAATTAAATCAGTCGACCTCTAGTCTGGAGGCTGCTGGTACTTAATTTATTACCAACACCTGGTGTCCCAAGTCAAAATCACTCCCTGATTAGAGGGGAACATGAAGAAAATTCAGTGGAACCGGCTTTGAAGGTCCAAAGCTTAGTTTGAGTGCCCTAGACCCTGCTTTTAAAAATTATTTCCCTCTAATCAGGGACTGATTTAGACATGGTACACCATGTGGGTGCAATTAATTATCAGGTCGAACAGAAAACCAGCAGTAGTCCTGACCTTGGGAGGGTAAAACGTTTATATCTCTGCCCTAGACACTTGGAGATCTAAGAGGCAATATGGTAAAATCTTTACCTTGCCCTCTGATAGACTTGGTGGAATTTTGACATATTTCCTCCACCTGTTCAATCCTCTCAGATCACCACAAGTGTCTAGGTCAGGGGTCGAAAACAGGTGGCCCGCGGGCCAAAAATCATCCATGGTGGGCTAAATTATGGTCAATTTGCATTTAAAATTATTATGATCCGGCCCCCCGACAATCAGCTCCGCCAAAAACCCTCCAGCTGACTCTAGTTGCCTACCCCTGGTAAGAAGAACAGGCGAAGCGAGGCTCCACTCCTGTCAATTTGTCCACATGAGAATACAGCAATAAGCAGACCAAGTGGGGAGCTTATTTGATCAAATTGAAGTTTCATAAAGTTTAGGTTGTTACGAATTTAGTGATAAGTGAATGAAATTGTATAGTTGTTTGTTTTGAACACGCGTAGCTGCCCTCTCATTGGCTAGAATGTTCCCACCTGATCTTCCCCCTCCTGCCTGCCTTGCCGACAACTCCCACCGTTAGGGCAGACACAAATTAAAAGATGTTTACCTACACAGCCCTGAAAGGCTGGTCTAGTGCCCATCCACATCAGATGAACTGCCATTGGTCTATTATACTCAGATCACATTGTGACATGTTGTGGGCCAAAAGTTCCATCCCACCTGAACAGGCTGAAATTCCAGGATTTTTAAAACAGCTCTTACACAAAAGGGGCTTTATCATAATTTTCACAATTTCAGTGTGTTATTTTGACCTTTATGGAAACGTGAGATAAAAAAACAAATTTTGAACTGCACTGCCCTTTTAACATTCAACACTTGTGCTTTATTGTGGGGTGAAAACATGATATCAGTTCACAAGCTCTTTGGACACCATAAAGGTTACTTTGGAGTCATTACAACTGTGAATATGCATCGACAAACTTAAAAAATATATGTTGTCTTACATTTATAGAATTCAATGCTTTATGTTTTGCCAATGTTTGAATCGGACATTTGTTCAAATTAGTCTATAGTTTATTTGTACACATGATTTATCATCTGACAGTTGTCAGTGTGGATTCAAAGTTTTACTGATTGTATTTAGGCATATGTGCTAACTAAGGACTTGTGTTGTGAGAACTTTTAGACATGGCTTTTGTTTTATTGGATGTGGCACGTTTGCAGCTTGTGTTCGCTTCCGCCAGGCTGACCAGTGTGTCGTGTGCCAAGTTCTTCCTGAAGGATCTTGGGAACCACACCTATAGTTTGCACATTTACAGCACAAAAGACAATACAAAGGTTTGTGGAATGCCTAATTTCACAATCTATGTAAATTCTGTGATAATTCATCCAAATTTGAGATGTTGGACTAAAATATAAGCTAATGCAAGGTTGATATTACAGTTGTACACACAATTCTAATTAAAAAAAATGGGTCAAATGCAACATTGGTCATTTTCAGTAACAGGCCTAGTATTGACACAGGCCTACCAGTATTTGTTCCTGCAGTCAAGTGACCTCAACAGAACACACTTTATACCCTGCATGGGTTAGTCTTACAGTTCTCTTGTGAAAGTGAAAGCCCCATAACCTCTGGGATGGTACCCTGACCCAGGGCTCTGACGACAGGCCATCTGGATGTGCTAGGCTCATCAAGCCAATCAAGATCTGTGTAGCGAAATACCAGATGGGTAGCACTTTGTCTACAGTTGAGGTTGTCTGTCATCTGTTGTTTACACTTTGAAGCATATTCATTGCTGAGCTGAGCCCAGGTTGGAATAAAGGCATGTCTTTTCAAATGATAACAAAAAAAATCACAATGGGCCCATGGTGTAAAAAGTGACCCGATTTAAATCTCTGGCCTACAGAAGCCATAGTTTCTGTTCTCTTTGGGGAGGAAAATGTAATGTGAATGTGCCCACTTCAGCTCGAGTGGCCATTATCAAACGTGGTGTGAATGATGCAAGTAGCAGAATTATTAAAACGTAAGAATGGGGAGGTGAAGCATAAACAACTGGAATACTGACCACTGACTAATTCCCATTTACAACTAAATGCAAACAAAAAATGACAATGTCTAAGAACTGTCAAATACAATTATGTAACTAGTTAGCCTAGAAAACAAGCGAAACTCATTTGATAGCAGAAGAAACTATTTTAAACAGCGAAATCACAACCATCTTTACATTTAACGCGCAAATAGTTGTACATACACCGTTTGCTTTTGCTAATATCTTTACATTTACTTTGTGTGACTCGATGTTTACACGTGCATTGTTTTGGTTGAGAGCTCGGACGAATTGGGTCTGGAGCTACATTTCAACAAATACAATGTTTTTCTTTCATATTAAAGAGGCCCATGAAACTGTAATTCGAAATAATTTTTATAATGTATAATCTGATTTTGTGGTGGGCGGCGATTCTAACGCGATCCGTGACCTTGGCTTGAATTTTCTACATAGTTCACACAGCGTAACATTTTCAGGACAAAAGCAGGGCATCTTTACCACCGATCAGCGAGACATTCCGTGCTCTTTTCCATCGGACGACTCCCCAAATTAGGCAACGTCAAGGCCGGAGGACCGAGAAAGCATAAACTATGACATTTTGCTCATAAATGCATAGTTAACTGAAACACCGAATTATTAAAATGTTTAAATATAATGCGAATTCGCTTTACACAAAAATCTAAGAGAACGACTAAATTTCCATCAAATTGCTTTCTAAGAAGCTATTTGCAACTAGCTAGTACGCTAGCCGCGTTTTAGCTAAGTTAGCTGTGCAAACATTAGCCTTTTAGCTAGGTCAAGTTGTGAAAAGAGATGACTTCGGATCATATACATGCATATTAAATGTTATTATAATACAAGTGTAGCTAAATGTGAGACATTACTTCACCTTAAGGAGCAATTGACCTGGCAAACTAATGTAATAATCTGCAACGACCCGACAAACTAGCTAGCGCGGCCGCCTAGCTAAGTACCCCCCACGATGCTAAAAAAAATACAAGGAAAACGGAAGTCGTTAACTCTACATTTTGCAAGCGCAAATAAATATAAGATGCACATTCTGCATACATGTATGTATATTCCCTTGTTATCTGCACAGAACATATTATTTCAATGAATGCCTTAGCAAGCCAAATAACCGTGGCACGCAAAGGTTAGCTTGCTGGCTAACGTGCGCTAGCCTAGAACCAACAAAGATCTCGACAAATACACTCTGGCCCATTGATGGAAAACATATATTTTTTATACGTTTTACGCACTCGACTTACCCGTTTAATGACGTTCTTTGCACCAGAGCGAATGATGCCGAATCTGAAAAACGCAGCATTTGCGTTCTCATTTAGGAGACTTGTTATTTTTTCAGATCAACAACCGACTTTGGTTCTTCGGTCATTTTTTTCTCCACGGATTCAACATACTTCCTGCTAGCTAGCCGTGTGAAGCGGAGGCATACGTACTTTTGCGCGTCATCATGCGCAGAATAACATTTTAGTCTGCATCAAACACCTATATTTTTTAAAAACAGATTACTTTTTTTCCATGCTGTACTGTATTTTGCTCTCCAGAAACTGTAACTTGTCCATTTTGCTGATGCGCGCTCAATCATGTTGTTAATCCAAATCAGACAAACATCCACAGTTGGTGCAGGCGCTGCTCATAATAGATTCCCGTGAAAACAGCCTTTGCTTCGTGGATCATGAAGGAAATGACATTCCGAGGTCACTATGTCTGTCTATGGTATTGTAAATTACTGTCATTGTTTCTTTCATGGTTTGGGAGTGATAGTTTAATACTCCAAAATGATTTAGTTTATTAGATTGCAACACGAAATGACATTCTGAGGTCACTATGTCTGTTCATGGTATTGTACATTACAGTCATTGTTTCTTTCATGGTTTGGGAGTGATAGTATAATACTCCAAAATTATTTTGTTTATTAGATTGCAACACTTGATAACCTATAGTTGATTTTCTCAGGGTGTCCAATGTGCTTCACTGTGTTCTAATCTGTTTTCTATTAGCCTATTCCCAATTTAGTTTGAAGTGATCCACATGCAAAAATATTGCTTGTGAAATAGAAATCAAGTGTATCAGTTGACAATTTCACAGCCATCGGATACATTTTATGCCATTGTGTTTGTGAATCTATTTATATTTCCAAGGCATATATGTTTCTTGGCACGCAGATGTAACCTTCCTAACCGTCATTCAAAGCTATTGCAATCATTTATGATAGTTCAATAAGTGACATTTCCATTTGATCCATGAGATTTCTGTTTTTGCTTTGAAAATGTATAGTTACCTAGGAGCCTGGAGGTAGTCACCTAACCCTGATTATAGGACACTGCATTTTAGTAAAATATTTATCATTTGTTTTATTATTATTATTATTGTATATCATTATCAGTATGACTATTGTATGAATATTTAATAATCTAAACCAGTTATTTTATATACAGTACCAGTCAAAAGTTTGGACACCCCTACTCATTCAAGGGTTTTTCTTTATTTTGACTATTTTCTACATTTTTTTTATAAATAGTGAAGACATCAAAACTATGAAATAACACATATGGACTCATGTAGTAACCAAAAAAGTGTTTAACAAATCAAAATAGATTTTAGATTCTTCAAAGTAGCCAACCTTTGCCTTAATGACAGCTTTGACACTATTGGCACTCTCTCAGTCAGCTTCATGATAGTCACCTGGAATGCATTTCAATTAACAGGTGTACCTTGTTAAAAGTGAATGCGTTTGAGCCAATCAGTTGTGACAACGTAGGGGTGGTATACGGAAGATATCCCTAATTGGTAAAATACCAAGTCCATATTATGGAAAGGACAGCTCAAATAATCAAAGGGAAACAACAGTCCATCATTACTTTAGGACATGAAGGTCAGTCAATCTGGAAAATTTGTGCAGTTGCAAAAACCATCAAGTGCTATGATGAAACTGGTTCTCATGAGGACCACCACAGGAAAGGAAGACCCAGAGTTACCTCTGCTGCAGAGGACAAGTTCATTCGAGTTAACAGCCTTGGAAATTGCAGCCCAAATAAAGGCTTCACAGAGTTCAAGTAACAGACACATCTCAACATCAACTGTTCAGAGGAGAGTGAATCAGGCCTTCATGGTCAAATTGCTGCAAAGAAACCACTACTAAAGAACACCAATAATAAGAAGAGACTTGTTTGGGCCAAGAAGTACAAGCAATGGATATTAGACCGGTGGAAATCTGTCCTTTGGTCTGATGAGTCCAAATTTGAGATTTTTGGTTCAACTGCTGTGTCTTTGTGAGACGCAGAGTAGGTGAACAAATTATTTATTTAGAATTCAAGGCACACTTAACCAGCATGTCTACCACAGCATTCTGCAGCAATACGCTATCCCATCTGGTTTGCACTTAGTGGGACTATCATTTGTTTTTCAACAGGACAATGACCCAACACACCTCTAGGCTGTGTAAGGGCTATTTGACCAAGATTTTTTTTTTCACCTTCATTTAACCAGGTTGGCTAGTTGAGAACAAGTTCTCATTTGCAACTGAGACCTGGTCAAGATAAAGCATAGCAGTGTGAACAGACAACAACACAGAGTTACACATGGAGCAAACAATAAACAAGTCAATAACATAGTAGAAAAAAAAGAATCTATATACATTGTGTGTAAAATGCATGAGGAGGTAGGCAATAAATAGGCCATAGGAGTGAATAATTACTATTTAGCAGATTAACACTGGAGTGATAAATGATCAGATGAACATGTGCAGGTAGAGATACTGGTGTGCAAAAGAGCAGAAAAGTAAATAAAATAAAAACAATGGGGTTGAGGTAGGTAAATTGGGTGGGCTATATACCGATGGACTATGTACAGCTGCAGCGATCGGTTAGCTGCTCAGATAGCAGACGTTTAAAGTTGGTGAGGGAGATAAAAGTCTCCAACTGCAGAGATTTTTGCAATTCGTTCCAGTCGCAGGCAGCAGAGAACTGGAAGGAAAGGCGGACAAATTAGGTTTTGGCTTTAGGGGTGATCAGTGAGATACACCTGCTGGAGCGTGTGCTACGGGTGGGTGTTGCCATCGTGACCAGTGAACTGAGGTAAGGCGGAGCTTTACCTAGCATAGACTTGTAGATGACCTGGAGCCAGTGGGTCTGGCGACGAACATGTAGCGAAGGCCAGCCGACTAGAGCATACAGTTCGCAGTGGTGGGTGGTATAAGGTGCTTTAGTGACAAAACGGATGGCACTGTGATAAACTGCATCCAGTTTGCTGAGTAGAGTATTGGAAGCTATTTTGAAGATGACATCGCCAAAGTTGAGGATCGGTAGGATAGTCAGTTTTACTAGGGTAAGTTTTGCGGCGTGAGTGAAGGAGAGTGATGGAGCACTACATAAGATAAATTGTAATAGTGAAAAAAATAGATACTGTATATACAGTGCCTTGCGAATGTATTCGGCCCCCTTGAACTTTGCGACCTTTTGCCACATTTCAGGCTTCAAACATAAAGATATAAAACTGTATTTTTTTGTGAAGAATAAACAACTAGTGTGACACAATCATGAAGTAGAACAACATTTATTGGATATTTCAAACTTTTTTAACAAATCAAAAACTGAAAAATTGGGCGTGCAAAATTATTCAGCCCCCTTAAGTTAATACTTTGTAGCGCCACCTTTTGCTGCGATTATAGCTGTAAGTCGCTTGGGGTATGTCTCTATCAGTTTTGCACATCGAGAGACTGAATTTTTTTCCCATTCCTCCTTGCAAAACAGCTTGAGCTCAGTGAGGTTGGATGGAGAGCATTTGTGAACAGCAGTTTTCAGTTCTTTCCACAGATTCTCGATTGGATTCAGGTCTGGACTTTGACTTGGCCTTTCTAACACCTGGATATGTTAATTTTTGAACCATTCCATTGTAGATTTTGCTGTATGTTTTGGATCATTGTCTTGTTGGAAGACAAATCTCCGTCCCAGTCTCAGGTCTTTTGCAGACTCCATCAGGTTTTCTTCCAGAATGGTCCTGTATTTGGCTCCATCCATCTTCCCATCAATTTTAACCATCTTCCCTGTCCCTGCTGAACAAAAGCAGGCCCAAACCTTGATGCTGCCACCACCATGTTTGACAGTGGGCATGGTGTGTTCAGGGTGATGAGCTGTGTTGCTTTTACGCCAAACATAACATTTTGCATTGTTGCCAAAAAGTTCAATTTTGGTTTCATCTGACCAGAGCACCTTCTTCCACATGTTTGGTGTGTCTCCCAGGTGGCTTGTGGCAAACTTTAAACAACACTTTTTATGGATATCTTTAAGAAATGGCTTTCTTCTTGCCACTCTTCCATAAAGGCCAGATTTGTGCAATATACGACTGATTGTTGTCCTATGGACAGAGTCTCCCACCTCAGCTGTAGATCTCTGCAGTTCATACAGAGTGATCATGGGCCTCTTGGCTGCATCCCTGATCAGTCTTCTCCTTGTATGAGCTGAAAGTTTAGAGGGACGGCCAGGTCTTGGTAGATTTGCAGTGGTCTGATACTCCTTCCATTTCAATATTATCGCTTGCACAGTGCTCCTTGGGATGTTTAAAGCTTGGGAAATCTTTTTGTATCCAAATCCGGCTTTAAACTTCTTCACAACAGTATCTCGGACCTGCCTGGTGGTCCTTGTTCTTCATGATGCTCTCTGCGCTTTTAACGGACCTCTGAGACTATCACAGTGCAGGTGCATTTATACGGAGACTTGATTACACACAGGTGGATTGTATTTATCATCATTAGTCATTTAGGTCAACATTGGATCATTCAGAGATCCTCACTGAACTTCTGGAGAGAGTTTGCTGCACTGAAAGTAAAGGGGCTGAATAATTTTGCACGCACAATTTTTCAGTTTTTGATTTGTTAAAAAAGTTTGAAATATCCAATAAATGTCGTTCCACTTCATGATTGTGTCCCACTTGTTGTTGATTCTTCACAAAAAAAATACAGTTTTATATCTTTATGTTTGAAGCCTGAAATGTGGCAAAAGGTCGCAAAGTTCAAGGGGGCCGAATACTTTCGCAAGGCACTGTATATATATACACTGCTCAAAAACATAAAGGGAACACTAAAATAACACGTCCTAGATCTGAATGAATGAAATATTCTTATTAAATACTTTTCTCTTTACATAGTTGAATGTGCTGACAACAAAATCACACACAAATTATCAATGGAAATCAAATTTATCAACCCATGGAGGTCTGGATTTTGAGTCACACTCAAAATTAAAGTGGAAAACCACACTACAGGCTGATTCAACTTTGATGTAATGTCCTTAAAACAAGTCAAAATGAGACTCAGTAGTGTGTGTGGCCTCCACGTGCCTGTATGACCTCCCTAATACGCCTGGGCATGCTCCTGATGAGGTGGCGGATGGTCTGCTGAGGGATCTCCTCCCAGACCTGGACTAAAGCATCCGCCAACTCCTGGACAGTCTGTGGTGCAACGTGGCGTTGGTGGATGGAGCGAGACATGATGTCCCAGATGTGCTCAATTGGATTCAGGTCTGGGGAACGGGGGGGCCAGTCCATAGCATCAAGGCCTTCCTCTTGCAGGAACTGCTGACACACTCCAGCCACATGAGGTCTAGCATTGTCTTGCATTAGGAGGAACCCAGGGCCAACCGCACCAGCATATGGTCTCACAAGGGGTCTGAGGATCTCATCTCGGTACCTAATGGCAGTCAGGCTACCTCTGGCGAGCACATGAAGGGCTGTGCGGCCCCCCAAAGAAATCTCACCCCACACCATGACTGACCCACCGCCAAACCGGTCATGCTGGAGGATGTTGCAGGCAGCAGAATGTTCTCCACGGTGTCTCCAGACTCTGTCACACCTGTCACATGTGCTCAGTGTGAACCTGCTTTCATCTGTGGCGAATTTGCCAATCTTGGTGTTCTCTGGCAAATGCCAAACGTCCTGCACGGTGTTGGGCTGTAAGCACAACCCCCACCTGTGGACGTCAGGCCCTCATACCACCCTCATGGAGTCTGTTTCTGACCGTTTGAGCAGACACATGCACATTTGTGGCCTGCTGGAGGTCATTTTGCAGGGCTCTGGCAGTGCTCCTCGTGCTCCTCCTTGCACAAAGGCGGAGGTAGCGGTCCTGCTGCTGGGTTATTGCCCTCCTACGGCCTCCTCCACGTCTCCTGATGTACTGACCTGTCTCCTGGTAGCGCCTCCATGCTCTGGACACTACGCTGACAGACACAGCAAACCTTCTTGCCACAGCTTGCATTGATGTGCCATCCTGGATGAGCTGCACTACCTGAGCCACTTGTGTGGGTTGTAGACTCCGTCTCATGCTACCACTAGAGTGAAAGCACCGCCAGCATTCAAAAGTGACCAAAACATCAGCCAGGAAGCATAGGAACTGAGAAGTGGTCACCACTGTGAGAACCACTCCTTTATTGGGGGTGTCTTGCTAATTGCCTATAATTTCCACCTGTTGTCTATTCCATTTGCACAACAGCATGTGAAATTTATTGTCAATCAGTGTTGCTTCCTAAGTGTACAGTTTGATTTCACAGAAGTGTGATTGACTTGGAGTTACATTGTGTTGTTTAAGTGTTCCCTTTATTTTTTTGAGCAGTGTATATACAGTGGGGCAAAAAAGTATTTAGTCAGCCACCAATTGTGCAAGTTCTCCCACTTAAAAAGATGAGAGGCCTGTAATTTTCATCATAGGTACACTTCAACTATGACAGACAAAATTAGAAAAAAAATCCAGAAAATCACATTTGTAGGATTTTTTATGAATTTGCAAATTATGGTGGAAAATAAGTATTTGGTCAATAACAAAAGTTTATCTCAATACTTTGTTACATACCCTTTGTTGGCAATGATAGAGGTCAAACGTTTTCTGTAAGTTCACAAGGTTTTCACACACTGTTGCTGGTATTTTGGCCCATTCCTCCATGCAGATCTCCTCTAGAGCAGTGATGTTTTGGGGCTGTTGCTAGGCAACACGGACTTTCAACTCCCTCCAAAGATTTTCTATGGGGTTGAGATCTGGAGACTGGCTAGGCCACTCCAGGACCTTGAAATGCGTCTTACGAAGCCACTCCTTCGTTACCCGGGCGGTGTGTTTGGGATCATTGTCATGCTGAAAGACCCAGCCACGTTTCGTCTTCAATGCCCTTGCTGATGGAAGGAGGTTTTCACTCAAAATCTCACGATACATGGCCCCATTCATTCTTTCCTTTACACGGATCGGTCGTCCTGGTCCCTTTGCAGAAAAAAATCCCCAAAGCATGATGTTTCCACCCCCATGCTTCACAGTAGGTATGGTGTTCTTTGGATGCAACTCAGCATTCTTTGTCATCCACGACGAGTTGAGTTTTTACCAAAAAGTTATATTTTGGTTTCATCTGACCATATGACATTCTCCCAATCTTCTTCTGGATCATCCAAATGCTCTCTAGCAAACTTCAGACGGGCCTGGACATGTACTGGCTTAAGCAGGGGGACACGTCTGGCACTGCAGGATTTGAGTCCCTGGCGGCGTAGTGTGTTACTGATGGTAGGCTTTGTTACTTTGGTCCCAGCTCTCTGCAGGTCATTCACTAGGTCCGCCCGTGTGGTTCTGGGATTTTTGCTCACCATTCTTGTGATCATTTTGACCCCACGGGGTGAGATCTTGCGTGGAGCCCCAGATCGAGGGAGATTATCAGTGGTCTTGTATGTCTTCCATTTCCTAATAATTGCTCCCACAGTTGATTTCTTCAAGCCAAGCTGCTTACCTATTGCAGATTCAGTCTTCCCAGCCTGGTGCAGGTCTACAATTTTGTTTCTGGTGTCCTTTGAAAGCTCTTTGGTCTTGGCCATAGTGGAGTATGGAGTGTGACTGTTTGAGGTTGTGGACAGGTGTCTTTTATACTGATAACAAGTTCAAACAGGTGCCATTAATACAGGTAACGAGTGGAGGACAGAGGAGCCTCTTAAAGAAGAAGTTACAGGTCTGTGAGAGCCAGAAATCTTGCTTATTTGTAGGTGACCAAATACTTATTTTCCACCATAATTTGCAAATAAATTCATAAAAAATCCTACAATGTGATTTTCTGGATTTTCTTTCCTCATTTTGTCTGTCATGGTTGAAGTGTACCTATGATGAAAATTACAGGCCTCTCATCTTTTTAAGTGGGAGAACTTGCACAATTGGTGGCTGACTAAATACTTTTTTGCCCCACTGTAATTGTAATGAGTAAAAATGTGCTAGCAACAAATATATAACACACACACAGTGTATTCAGAAAGTATACAAGACCCCTTGACTTTTTCCACATTTTGTTATGTTACAGCCTTATTCTAAAATATTGTTTTAATCCCACAATCTGCACACAATACCACATAATGACAAAGCAAAAACAAGTTTAGACATTTTTGCCAAACCCCCCCAGAATTACCATATTTACATAAGTAAAGGCACACACCCGTCTATATAATGTCCCACAGTTAACAGTGCATGTCAGAGCAAAAACCAAGCCATGATGCTGCAGACATTTTTTGGTACCCTCCCACAGAGCTGTGCCTCGACACAATCCTGTCTTGATGATCTACGGGCAATTCCTTCGACCTCACGGCTTGGGTTTTTTCTGACAT
The DNA here is from genome assembly GCF_013265735.2 of Oncorhynchus mykiss. Classification (NCBI taxonomy): domain Eukaryota; kingdom Metazoa; phylum Chordata; class Actinopteri; order Salmoniformes; family Salmonidae; genus Oncorhynchus; species Oncorhynchus mykiss. The sequence continues at coordinate 34,888,021 of NC_048577.1, forward strand.
GCACTGTCAACTGTGGGACCTTATATAGACAGGTGTGTGTCTTTCCAAATCATGTCCAATCAATTTAATTTACCACAGGGGGACGCCAATCAAGTTGTAGAACTGTCTCAAGGATGATCAATGGAAACAGGATGCACCTGAGCTCAATTTCGAAAGGGTCTAAATACTTGTAAATGTAAATATGGTATTTTTTAATATATTTTTTCTTCTAATTTTTAATACATTTTCTATAATTTCTAAAAACCTGTTTTCGCTTTGTCATTATGGGGTATTGTGTGTAGATTGAAGAGGGAAAACATGTATTTAATCCATTTTAGAATAAGACTGTAACGTAACACAATGGAAAAAGTCAAGGGGTCTGAATACTTTCCGAATGCACTGTAAGCTAATTTGCGGTTTGTGAGTAGCCTAGTTTTATAATGGCCCGGGACATTGTTTATTTATCAATTGCTTCCTGCGAATTCACGACAGAAAAAAACCCCCAATTTTGCTCCAGTAAAATGGATCATATCTTTTGAACGGTTTGGGCTAGGGATACACGGTTTTCAGTAAAGTAATGGTGAAACCATGACAGTCACGAAGCTGTGCTCAGTTTTCCTCTATGGCATACTACTTAGTGTGTAAGTGATGCACCGTTATGGGAACCAATTTCAGACATACAGCCTGAAATTGTGCAATTCTTAGACCATCAAAAGGTTTCGGGCTGGATCAAATACATTTGGGGCTGTATCCCTGGAAGCCCAGGCCTAATGATGCCATTGTCCACAATAAAGCTCCACATCCAATTAAACACCTATGAGTTTCATTGTAAATGTAGGGGCTATCAGACAGACAATAATGGGTCAATTACTTAAAATGTATGGCTTTACATTTGAATAATTGGGAATGTTTTATTCTGAATTGCAACCTCATATGATGACCTATATGTTATGGCCAAATTTGGGCCACTTGGTATAACATACAAGGAGATATTTTCTGTGTGCAGAATAATGTGAATCAGGAGGAATACAGCTATACAGTCTTGCGTTGCTAGGATGAGTAATGTGTTGTGTCTTCCCACTGGGCACACACTGGTTGAATCAATGTTGTTTCCAAGTCATTTCAATGAAATTACCTTAAACCAAAGTGGAATAGACATTGACTTGACGTCTGTGCCCAGTGGGTTAATTCACATGGCTACTGGAACAATCAAACAATGTGAGAAAGACAGCAATCAATGTATCCCATACCTGTGATCAGGTCATAATGAGTAGGCTATACCAGGCTCATGTGTAGGGTTTCACTGTGCACGGTCTCGTAGCTGTGTAGGGTCTCGCAGCTGTACTCGCATAGCCAGAGTGCCAGTCTTTTTCTGCTCTGTCGTTGTCATGATGAATAAGACAAAAACAGAATTACACCCAGGCTAGTACTCATACATAGGTCAGACATTTCCACTAGAACACACCCCTCCCTTAAGTAAATAGTGCCCAAATTACATGTCAGGAAGCTGCAGACACTATTTTGGAGTGACCAGCAGAAACATGGGTCTTCAAATATTGCTAGGTGACCCTGCCATATGGGTTCAAATCAAATGCCATTTGTCAAATGTTTCGTAAACAACAGGCATAGTCTAACAGTGAAATGCTTACTTACGGGCCTTTCCCAACAATGCAGAGAGAAAATAGAGAAATAATTGTAAAATAATAACATGGGGAATAAATACACGAGTAAAGATAACTTGGCTATATACCAGTGGTGTAAAGTGCTTAAGTAAAAATACTTTAAAGTACTACTTAAGTAGTTTTTTGGGGTATCTGTACTTTACTATTGATATTTTTGAACATTCCTGAAGAAAATAATGTACTTTTTACTCCATACATTTTCCCTGACACCCCAAAATACTTGTTACATTTTGAATGCTTAGCAGGACAGGAAAATGGTTGAATTAACGCACTTAAAGTGAAAATCCCTGGTAATTCCTACTGCTTCTGATCTGGCAGAATCACTAAAAACAAATGCTTTGTTGTTTTTTGTTTGTTTGTTTTTTAAAAAGGGCCACACTTCAACACTCAGACATAATTATTAACTATACCTTTACATTTGGTACTCAAGTATATTTATAACCAAATACTTTTTTACTTTTACTCATGTAGGATTTTACTGGGTGACATTTTCTATTTTTGGTATCTGTACTTCTACACAAGTATGACAATTGGGTACTTTTTCCACCACTGCTATTTACACAGGGTATCAGTACCGAGTCGATGTGCAAGGGTACAAGGTAATTGGGGTAGATATGTACATATAGGTAGGGATAATGTGACTGGGCAACAGGATAGATAATTGTCACGTTCTGACCTTAGTTCTTTTGTTATGTCTTTGTTTTAGTATGGTCAGGGCGTGAGTTGGGTGGGTTGTCTATGTTTCTTTTTCTATGTGGTGTTTTTGTGTTTGGCCTGGTATGGTTCTCAATCAGAGGAAGGTGTCGTTAGTTGTTTCTGATTGAGAATCATACTTAGGTAGCCTTTTCCCATCTGTGTGGGGTGGGTGATTCTTTTCTGTTCAGTGTTTTTTCAGCACCATACAGGACTGTTCGTTTGTTGTTTTATTTGTTTTGTTAAGTGTTCAATTACTTTATTAAAAAAATATGAACACTTACCACGCCGCGCATTGGTCCTCACCTTCTTCCACCGACGACCGTGACAATAATAAAAAGTACCAGCAGGATAAATGCAGATAGTCCTGATAGCTATTGGTTAACTATTTAGTAGTTTTATGGCTTGGGGGTAGAAGTTGTTCAGGGTCCTATTGGTTCCAGACTATCGCACCTCTTGCCGTGCGATAGTAGAGAGAACAGTCTATTCCCAAGATAAAAACTGTAATATATACTTTTTGAAATTATTTTTGAAGTTCTAGCATTAGTGTAGCTTTGGGCATTTGCTTGTGTATTCATCCAGCAAGGCCAAAGGTAATCTTCTCTACAGTGGTAAGTTTTCCTCTGTCTGGCTAAAGCTGGTTATATAGGCCTATAGGTTTGCCGGTTCTTTGCTGCATCGGGCACTTCCTTATTACTTCACTACTCTGTTGCAAACTAAATGGAAAGTTTTGGCCACTGGGTGTTGAGCCATGCAACTCAGAAGGGTCAACACTGCAAATATTGACTCTTTGCATCAACTTCATGTCATTGTCAAAAATGCCTTTGACAATTATAAAATGCTTGTGATTATACTTCAGTATTCCATAGTAACATCTGACAAAAATATCTAAAGACACTGAAGCAGCAAACTTTGTGGAAATTAATATTTGTGTCATTCTCAAAACTTTTGGCCACGACTGTATATAGTGTATGTCTGTACTAGCATGGACATTTTGGTAATTATATGAAATGCAATATATTTCTGAATGATTACCCTGTGTATCCTATAAATCAATTCATAAAGAAATAAGGCAAAGATTGGGAGAGGGGTCTGAAAAAGTTGAAGACTTTAAGTATCCCTTTGAGAACAGTCAAGAATTAAGCAGTGGATGGTCTATCATCCTAGACACAGTAGATCATGCCAGCATCACTTTTTCAAGACCTCTGCAATCCGCTCTGGCAGGCTGTCAATTAACTTCTGGGCCACATCCTGACTGATGGTAAGCCAATTCTTGCAAAATCAATGCTTGGAGTTTGTCAGAATTTGTGGGTTTTTGTTTGTCCACCTGCTTATTGAGGATTGACCACAAGTTCTCAATGGGATTAAGGTCTGGGGAGTTTCCTGGCCATGGACCCAAAATATTGATATTTTGTTCCCCAAGCCACTTAGTTATCACTTTTGCCTTATGGCAAGGTGCTCCATCATGCTGGAAAAGGCATTGTTAGTCACCAAAGTGTTCTTGGATGGTTGGGAAAAGTTGCTCTCTGAGGATGTGTTGGTTCCATTCTTTAATCATGGCTGTGTTCTTAGGCAGAATTGTGAGTGAGCCTACTCCCTTGGCTGAGAAGCAACCCCACACATGAATGGTCTCAGGATGCTTTACTGTTGGCATGACACAGGACTGATGGTAGTGCTCACCTTGTCTTCTCCGGACAAGCTTTTTTCCAGATGCCCCAAACAATCAGAAAGGGGATTCATCAGAGAAAATAACTTTACCCCAGTCCTCAGCAGTCCAATCCCTGTACCTTTTGCAGAATATCAGTCAGTCCGTGATGTTTTTCCTGGAGAGAAGTGGCTTCTTTGCTGCCCTTCTTGACACCAGGCCATCCTCCAAAAGTCTTTGCCTCACTGTGCGTTGTCGTGGAAATTTCCTGTATTTACCAAATCATGAGAGTCACACACAAGTCAGAGTTATCATAAATCTTTAATTATATGAGCTCCATCACAACCCTGTGACTCTCAGATCAATTCAGTGTCTATAAATGAATTCTCTGAGAGTCCTTACACATTGCAACTGAGATCCTTTATAGCAAAGACACACATAGCCAGACAGCATTGGCCATAAATTATCATTCAGCTTTGTCTCCTAAACTATGTTATTTTCTCGCTCTCAGAACCATAAAACAAAACCTATTAAGGCATATATCAAATATATCAAATAAAATCCTTGACAAGATCACATAGACACAGTGACTGGCACACAGACATTGTGGAGCCAAGAGATAATTGATTTAAAAGATATGTTTACGTTTGAACACAAGCTTGACCCCTCCCCTCTCTGCGGCCCAAATAACTTAGTCCTGACAGAGAACAGATAACTGCAAATGGCCACCACTATAGTACAACAAGATACATTCTGATGAGAAGTAACTCATAAGCATATCATGAAAATAAAACATCTTATCTATGTTACCCAACTAATTCTGATTATTCCCCAACAGCGTGCAGATGCACTCACACCTGCCTGCTGCCATTCCTAAGCAAGCTCTGTACTGGTGGTGCCCCAATCGCGCAACTGAATCAACTTTCGGAGACGGTCCTGGCACTTGCTGGACTTTCTTGGGCAACCTGAAGCCTTCTTCACAACAATTGAACCACTCTCCTTGAAGTTCTTGATGATCCGATTAATGATTGATTTAGGTGCAATCTTACTGGCAGCAATATCCTAGCCTGTGAAGCCCTTTTTGTGCAAAGCAATGATGATGGCATGTGTTTCCTTGCAGATGACCATGGTTGACAGAGGAAGAACAATGATTCCAAGCACCACCCTCCTTTTGAAGCTTCCAGTCTGTTATTCGAACTCAATCAGCATGACAGAGTGATCTCCAGCCTTGTCCTTGTCAACACTCACACCCGTGTTAATGAGAGAATCACTGACGTGATGTCAGCTGGTCCTTTTGTGGTAGGGCTGAAATGCAGTGGAAATGTTTTTTGGGGATTCAGTTCATTTGCATGGCAAAGAGGGACTTTGCAATTAATTGCAATTCATTTGATCACTTTTCATAACATTCTGGAGTATATGCAAATTGCCATCATACAAACTGAGGCAGCAGACTTTGTGAAAATTAATATGTGTGTCATTCTCAAAACTTTTGGCCACGACTGTATACAAACATATGTGGACACCCCTTCAAATTAGTTGATTTGGCTATTTCAGCCACACTTGTTCCTGACAGGGATATAAAATCGAGCACACAGCCATGCAATCTCCAAGGACAAACATTGGCTGTAGAATGGCCCATACTGAAGAGTTCTGTGACTTTCAACATGGCACCGTCACAAAATGGCACCTTTCCTCCAAGTCAGTTTGTCAAATTTCTGCCCTGCTAGAGCTGCCCCGTTCAACTGTAAGTGCTGTTATTGTGAAGTGGAAACGTCTCGGAGCAACAATGGCTCAGCCAAAAAGTAGTAGGCTACACAAGCTCGCAGAACGGGACTGCCGAGTGCTGAAGTGTGCAGAACATAAAAATCGCCTGTCCTTGGTTACAACACTCACTACCGAGTTCCAAACTGCCTCTGGAAGCAACGTCAGCACAACTGTTCATTGGGAGCTTCATTAAATGGATTTCCATGGCCGAGCAGCCGCACACAAGCCTAAGATCACCATGCACAATGCCAAGCCTCAGCTGGAGTGGTGTAAAACTCGCCGCTATTGGACTCTGGAGCAGTGGAAACGCTTTTTCTGGAGTGATGAATCACGCTTCAACATCTGTCAGTCCGACAGATTAATCTGTTTGGAGGATTCCAAATACATATCGCCGACTATAAAGTTTGGTGGAGGAGGAATAATGGTCTGGGGCTGTTTTTCAATGTTTGGGCTAGGCCTCTTAGTTCCACTGAAGGGAATTTTTAACACGACAGTATAATATGACATTCTAGATTATTCTGTGCTTCTAATTTTGTGGCAACAGTTTGGGGGAGGCCCTTTCCTGTTTCAGCATGACAATGCCCCCATGCACAAGTGAGGTCCATACAGAAATGGTTTGTCGAGATCGGTTTGGAAGAACTTGACTGGCCCGCACAGAGCCCTGACCTCAACCCCATAGAAAACTTTTGGAATGAATTGGAACGCAGTCTGCGAGCCAGGCCTTATCGCCCCAAATCTGTGCCCAATCTCACTAATGCTCTTGTGGCTAAGTGGAAGCAAGTCCCTGCAGCTGTGTTCCAACATCTAGTGGAAAGCCTTCCCAGAAGAGTGGTGCTATAACAGCAGCAAAGTGGGGACCAACTCCATATTAATGCCCATAATTTTGGAATGAAATGTTCGACGAGCAGGTGTCGACATACTTTCAGCCATGTAGTGTATTTACTTTGATGCATTTTGCTGTACGTATGTGCATACAGTACAGTAGATGGCGGTAAAATACTTTCACTTGGCTAAACCTGCATGCTAAATAGATGAAGAAGAATTTCTTGCCCAATTGGCAAAAATCGTCTGTACTCCGCGCCTGCGCGTTTGAAAAAATGATAATGTTGTTGATATGCTATGCTAGCTAGCTAGTGGAGTTGTTTTTGCATATTAGGTTACCATTAACTTTACTCTCTTCACTGTCTCGCCACTGTATCAAGATAAACCCGAAAACGCTCCGCATGAAGGGCTGATGGAAAACGCAAGAGATACGGTGAGCGCTATTATTGTGTTCTGTGTCAATCTCTGGTGTAGTCTTATTTCCCCTTTCTTTGTTGTGGTTGTCAGACTGCAGCAGCTAGTTTAGGTAGCTAGGCTAGGCAGTAGTAGTGCCAGATAGTTACTGTAGCTGCAGAAAATAAAACAGACAGCTTTATTCCAGCATTGCCTGCCTTTCAATTGTTTTATAAAGCTAGCCGTTGTTGTTGGCATGCTGTTGTGCTGCTTCTTCAACAATCCTCCCAACATTCTAGGGCAGCTTGAATAACGGGCAAGATCCAGCAGCTACCATTAACGTTACGTTAGCTGGCGAGCAAACAATTGAAAGAAGGCAGGTCCGTCATATTAAATAGACCGCACTGCAGTGATTTTTGCCGCTGTATTGGGGCCTCTTGCAGACTTTAATTCCTGGGGATATCAGGTCATGAGCCAGTGCGTGCAGCTGTCATTTCAATGTTGTGCTTTGGCAACAGAGGTTTCTGAATAGAAAGGGGGCGGTGCACCATCGATGACATTAGCTATCTGTTACTGCAGTGCAACGTGTTTGTCATGTAGCTTACTTGCTGTATGTTGTCGCTGTTTTGATCACTGAGAACAGACTTGTTTTAGTGTGGAAATGGTAAGTGAGCTACCACCAGATATGTGCTGGTGGGTGTTACAGGTTATAATTGGTTAACATGTTGAGCTCTGAGCAATTTCCATGTTGGTTCAAAATGCAATGCTATTCATAGATTCATTAATTGATATGTAGCTATTGAATTGACATGTAATACTTTCAAAGTCCCCTTCACTCTTCATTCTGTCCGTGTTGCATGGAGACATTGCACATATGCTCTTGGACCTCTATATGTAGGCTTATCTAACAAGGTTTATGGATGCAGTGATTGCTTTTCCTTTATCAGAAAAACATTATCAGCAGTAGGTTATCATGCAAAGCAACCACCTGTCGTGGCATGCGGGTAATGAGACTGCATTGACTGCGCTGTGCTAGCACTAGCTGACACAATCCTCTCTCCTATAGGCTGAACGGACTGTTCGTTCAGAAAGGAGGAGGCGGGACTCGTTTGGGATGTTCGATGGCTATGACAGCTGCAGTGAGGATTCCAGCAGTAGCTCGAGCTCAGAGGACAGTGATGAAGAGGTTCCCTCCCTCCCTGCCAGCCTGCCCATCATCAAGACCAACGGCCAGGTCTACACCTACCCCGATGGGAAGGCAGGAATGGGTTAGTAGTACTGTGACTGCCTCTGCCCATTGAACATAATTGCTGATGGTGTTATTACAGGGTTGAATTGAGATTTTAGCATTCTATTATTTGGCCATCTCTTCGACTGAACAGTACTCACACCTCGGTATCCCTCCGTGTGTGTATATACATATGTGTATGTGTGTGTATGTGTGTGTGTGTGTGTGTGTGTGTGTGTGTGTGTGTGTGTGTGTGTGTGTGTGTGTGTGTGTGTGTGTGTTTCACTCTCCTCAGCCACCTGTGAGATGTGTGGGATGGTGGGAGTGAGAGATGCTTTCTACTCCAAAACCAAGCGCTTCTGCAGTGTATCCTGTTCAAGGAGTTACTCATCCAACTCTAAAAAAGCCAGCATACTGGCCAGACTGCAGGTAACATGCAAACTGCACTAAGTCTACTTCTATTGTCCTTGTATGTTCCTCTATAACCATCATTTTTAAAAAAAAGTTCAATTGACATTGAAAAGGTGTGAAAACGGGTTGTGTTTATTTCATTTGAATTGCTTCCTCTGTGTATCATCCTCTATGTATCTATAAGTAGCTATGTTTTCATTAACTGGTCCAGTGATTGTTGTTGTTGTTGTTGTTGTTGTTGACATTTAGAAAGTCTGTATAGAAAATAGATGCAACAGTTGCCTGCTACAGTTTCCATCTTGTCGATTTAAAAACGTCTGAACGTAATGACGTTACACCAAAAAAAGAATACAGATGAAGTGGTTAAAGTGTTAACATGAACCTTTTAGGCAAATAGAGCATTAATAAATTGCTGACAGGCTATATGCCCTCTCACCTATGTGTTTCATGTCTCAGGTATCCCGTGAAAGCCAGCATGGATATACTGCAATAATTTACTAATATTTGTCATATTCTAATAATTATCATGTTCCAATGTATTGCAACGGTGAACATTTTAATTTGTCAGCAATGGATATTTAGAATTAAATGTTGAGTGGATCGTTTTTGTTTGGGCTACGTGACGACATCATGTGCCCCACGAACATTCAAAATTATTTGGCAATCCTTTTTTCAAAAAACAGTTTCCATCATAATTTGTCACAATAAAGAAAGTTTAGACAACAAAAAAATCCATCCCAGTCGAACTGATACAAATGTCGTTGATTTTTAGAAAATGTATTTTATAATCTGCTGTTTCCTCTACACACATCGCAATGATTTCTTTTGTCGAATAAACCTTGGACAAGGGAAGCCTGCCTGGCTTGTATGGTTCTTCTTCTCTCTCTCTCAATATTATTATTTTCAAAGGGTAAACCACCAACGAAGAAGGCTAAAGTATTACAGAAGCAGCCTCTCATGGCGAAGTTGGCTGCCTATGCCCAGTACCAAGCCAACCAACAGAATCAAGTCAAGTCAAAAACTGGTAAGTTCCACGCAAAAGTCCATGACACGTGAAATGCATTTATTACCAATTACAAATGACAACAATGACAAATGACTACAGTATAGGTGCAACAGTCTTTAAGGATGATTCTACTAGGACTAGATTGAGCTCATGTCTTTCTCACTGTAAACAAAGAAGGTGATGATAATAAGGTAGTCGACTTTTGTTATCTATATCTCCCATGACGATACTTGTGGTGGTTGCAGTGATTCCTGTGAAAGGCTTTGATTGGGGACGCTACATAGGCACCGGCGACATTAACGGGGCACCTGTCGGCTGTTTCAAACACGTAAGCAACGCTCAGCTCAAACACTCCAAGGGGTTGCTGATGAAAAGTGACAGTCAGAACATGTAGACACAGCCAATGTGGTATATCTTAACTGACATTATACTTTTTAAAGTAGAGATCACGCTCAGTGGATGAAAGATGCAAGCGTCTATGGTTTCCTCTCATGATGAGTGCTTATTAAGGGACTAGTATTACAATAAATACAAAGTAATTGAATTTCAGCTTGCGCCTTTCTTGTTTGCTATAAAGAAGTAGATTCTTCTAGATATTAGAATGTGTTGATTTGTAACCCTGTCAGACTTTTTTAATGCTCCAGTACAACGAAACTCAACAGCGCAAGTATGTTAGAATATACACTACCGTTCAAAAGTTTTGGGTCGCTTAGAAATGTCCTTGTTTTTGAAAGAAAAGCACTTTTTAATTTTTTTATTTAAAATAACATCAAATTGATCAGAAATACAGTGTAGACATTGTTAATGTTGTAAATGACTATTGTAGCTGGAAACGGGTGTTTTTGTTATGGAATATCTACATAGGCGTGCAGAGACCCGTTATCAGCAACCGTCACTCCTGTGTTCCGATGCCACGCTGTGTTAGCCAATCCAACTTTATCATTTTAAAAGACTCTGCCTAATGATCAATTAGCCTTTTAAAATGATAAAGTTGGATTGGCTAACACAACGTGCCATTGGAACACAGGAGTGACGGTTTCTGATAACGGGTCTCTGTATGCCAATGTAGATATTCCATAACAAAAACAGCCGTTTTCAGCTACAATAGTCATTTACAACATTAACAATGTCTCTGCTGTATTTCTGATCAATTTGATGTTATTTTAATGGACAAATCTCAATGTGACCCCCAAACTTTTGAACGGTAGTGTATCTCATCCCTATTGAGCCATCAAACAGTGAGATGAAAACAAAATCGTTTTTGTTGTTTTTTACATTATTGAAGCTGCACTAATTGTGAGGATAGGTGACAATGAAGAATATTAGCTTGCCATGATGAGTTTGGTTGTTTTAACAGCTGTCCTTTTGTCTTCTCTGCCTTTTAGGTTCCCATGGGAACTTCCTGGGGTGACCTTGCAGAAGGGGTGAGGGTAGAGGTGCCCAATACAGACAGCGGCCTGCCAATGAAGGTGTACTGGATAGCAGGAGTTATCAAATTAGCAGGTAACAAAGCAGCCCCAGAGAATCCTCTTCACTCTAAAATGCACCTGATTGGATTCATAGATGACGGTGTACTTTCTCTGCATTCATTGTTTTCATCAAACTCTGTTTACACACAGACATGTTACACATAGATGTAGCCTACACACAATGCTTGGAAACATAGATTCTTCTCTCAACCACAATACTCCTATGATTTAGATTTGTAATGGTATTTCAGGAAAAAAAAAAAAAATCTGAAAATCACAAATAAGGTTCAGTGGTTTCCCTCATTTTAAAACATTGTGTTTCTCTCCGAAGGCTTTAAGGCACTGCTACGGTACGAGGGGTTTGATGGTGACTCTGGCAGGGATTTCTGGTGTAACATCTGTGTCCCTGACATCCACCCGGTGGGGTGGTGTGCAGCAGGAGGAAAGCCCCTGGTTCCTCCCAAGTGTAAGACTAACAGAGGGAATAGTACTGTACTTTGTTTTGCCAAGATAAGGATGTAGGCTGTGCTGCAAGTGTTGAGTCATTTATCATTTCTGACCGGTTTGAGAGAATCATTTCTAATCTTTGCCAAATGTTGTCTGACTGTTTCACCTTAGCCATTCAGCACAAGTGCACCAACTGGAAAGCGTTTCTTGTGAAATGCCTAACAGGAGCAAAGACTCTACCTATTGATTTCTCCACCAAGGTGAGCTACAACTCTACATCACAAGACACTCCAACACCTCACTCATAGTACAAACATGCATCAAATATCAATGTGAGAAGATGAATATGCTTGTATTATTTCCACAAATGCAACACTAATATCCTTCTGGCACTACCAGTACAAACATGCGTTATTGTAGAGTGACATATTCTACAATGCCTAACAGGATTGTCAAGTAACCTTGTAGAATCCTCACCTCCTCACCCTTCCCCAGGTGCAGCAGAGCATGCAGTTCCCCTTTAAGAAGCTGATGCGTGTGGAGGTGGTGGATAAGACTCACCTGTGCCGGACGCGGGTGGCCCTGGTAGAGCAGGTGATCGGAGGTCGGCTTCGGCTCGTCTACGAGGAGTGCGAGGACGGCTCGGACGACTTCTGGTGCCACATGTACAGCCCACTGATACACAGCATCGGCTGGTCCCGAGGCATCGGACACCGCTTCAAGAGATCTGGTCAGTGACATAGTGGGGAGGGCACACGGGACTAGGCACGTGGGACTTACACATAAGGGTAAAGATTTGCTCTGGGTTTAAGGATCCTGAAAAGTTCAACATGGATGAAACACTTACAGGCACTTTAAGATTCTAGTTGTTTCAGTATGATTTATATTGAGTTTTAGGGTTTGATTGTTGTCCATTAATGACGAATGCTCTTTCTTTATTTTGGTGTTTCAAACGCATGTTGATATTATTGTTTCAGATGTTTCAAAGAAACTTGATGGCCAAGTAGATGCCCCAGGACAGCTTTTTGCGAAGGTGAGTTCAAATAAATGTTTCAATCTGCCACTTGACTCCGTTGATTCACAGATCTTTCTGGTCTCTGACATTTTGTTTGATACGTGGCACAATCTCTCTCAGGTGAAGGATGTTGACCAGAGCGGGGAGTGGTTTAAAGATGGCATGAAGCTGGAGGCTATTGACCCTCTGAATCTATCAGCTATTTGTGTTGCTACTGTCAGAAAGGTAAGCCTCATAATCGTGATGAGAAATATGACTGACAGAGAAATGAGGGAAATAAAAGACAAATGAGCTTGCACATGTAACAGATTTGTACACATTCACGCTCCCTGCCTTCTCTTCCTCCAGGTCTTGGCGGATGGATACCTCATGATTGGAATTGATGGTTCCGAGGCGGCTGATGGTTCTGACTGGTTCTGCTATCACTCCACCTCTCCCTCTATCTTTCCTGCTGGATTCTGTGAAATCAACACAATTGAACTCACCCCTCCACGTGGTACATACTGAATTACATTATATTGTGTGGTAAAAGCATCCTCACAATTGTCTATTTGAGTTTATTTGTAGTATCAAGAGAGTGCACACCACTGATTCTCACTTCACAGTGGCTATTTCAATTGGCCAGCCAGTTGCTGTTACTTGTAGCCTCAATAAGTAAGTCTTTTCTGCAGGGTACACAAAACTCCCATTCAGATGGTTTGACTACCTCAGGGAAACGGGTTCAGTGGCAGCTCCGGTGAAGCTCTTTAACAAGGTAACCTTGTTCAGCTTTTGGTCTGCTAGCTATTTTGCCTGTTAGTTCGTTTTGGCTCTCTTACTTTTGTTCTCAGTCTGTTAGTTGGACTGAATTTGTTGTCAAAACCAACTACTTGCTTGTCTTGAGTAACACTTTACATTTTTTCATCTGCTGGATTTCATCTATTTGAAGTTTGATTGTTTTTGCACTTTGGCTTTTTCAAATTGCTTGATTTCTCTCAGTAGTGTAGGTGTCACAGGATATTCGTCCGAATAAGGATGACCAAGCGCATCTGAGTGCAGTGAAGTTGAGAAAGACTAGTAGCCCACCAATGTACAACGTCATATGCTTGTATTTGTAGTGTTATGAGAAATTCCCCGAGTCCACCAGCTGAATGTCCCCTTCTCTTTCTTGACTCTGAAGGAAGTTCCAAACCATGGGTTCCGCCCTGGCATGAAGCTGGAGGCTGTGGACCTGATGGAGCCCCGGCTGGTGTGTGTTGCCACAGTGACACGTATTGTACATAGACTGCTGCGCATCCATTTTGACGGCTGGGAGGACGAGTATGATCAGTGGGTGGACTGTGAATCACCTGACCTCTACCCTGTGGGCTGGTGTCAGCTGACTGGCTACCAGCTACAGCCACCAGCTGTGCTCGGTGAGTTTTATTGGGATTTTTCAGCATTTATTCACAAAGATAAAGATGGACAAAGATACATTTTCGTAGTGCAATGTCTGAACTCGTTCTAGTCTAGCCCTAAATAACCTTTTGGAAAACAAAGTCCGATTTTTCATTAGGGTCATCTAAATGACCTTGACTGTAATCTCCCAAATAACCAAAACTACCAATACAGGTGGAACTGCTTTGACCCTGCCAATAAATGCAAAACAAAAACAACCAAGAGAAACAGTCAAAACATCAAACTTCATTTAACCAAAACACAGAAACCTTCAGATAACCAAAAACACTGCGACTTTAACACAAACCTTTAATTTGAAACGAGTTCTAGTAATGTAGGACAAATGAGCTAAAGCATTGGCTTTTTTTGAATGAGTTGAGACGAGCTGTGCTGCACGAATGTATGAATGAATGAGTTGTTCTCCGGTTTGTGTTTTTTTTTTCAGCCTCTAGAGAGCTCCCTCTGAGTGTGACAAAGCAGAAGAAGAAATCCCAGCAGTACAAAGGCCAAAAGAAAAGTAGGTCATCCATCCCCTCATTTTGCCCCCTCCCCCTCTCGTTACTGCCCCTGTGCTTCCCCTGTTACTACCTCCTCCCATGCACACTCCCCTTTCCCTCTTTCTTTCTCTATTTAAGGGCAAAGCTGCACTCGCCACGGCTCGTCACGATTCTTGCTCTGCGGGCATCTCTATTCACACCAACACAGAGCATTGAAACCAAGTCAAAACTCTCCTACACCGGATTAATTTTCACACCAGTGTGAAGCTGTTATTAGAGGATTAGACCTCAGGCTAAATAAAAATCTTCATTGCCTGCAATAAAAGACCAATTATTTGATTATGTAGATCTTTTTATGGTATGCTTGGCTTTTATATGTTCATTCAGTCTTTGTTAGTCATGCCGGACATTACATCAAGCTTTTCCTGAATAACTTTTTTACCTAGATTGGAATATTTAAATTTGACTTTATGGATGATTAGTAACTCTTAAGTAGCCACACGTCAAAAGAGCAAAGGCATAAGAAACATGAAAGTAACAGAAGAGCTGATCAACCATTTTACCCTTTGTCTTGGTTTTTAGAGAGGAAGATCCCCATTGGTAAGAGACCAGTGAGTTTGTCGGGGGTGGTATTGAGTGGAGTGCCCCAGAGGAACCTATCTGGAGACGAGAACATGACCCCGCCAGACTACCCATCTCCTCCCACGCCGGCATCTGCCTCTGGGACTGCACAGCCTCCCTCGGCAGCCCAGGAACTCAGCCCCAATGGAAAGCCAGGTAACCTAAACCAACCCGCTAACTGAACTCAAATTAGAAACCCATGTTAAGCCTGGTAGTTGGGTAGGGATGTCCTCTACTGAAAGAGAATGGTGTAGTAGGTTAAGTACTCTACCCCATCTCAACATCAACAATCTTGAACAAGGCAACTTATTTTCTCCGTTATCTCCTGAGTTTTACAATTCATCCTCTCCTTCCTATTTATTTTCATACTTCTATACTGGCCCTCTTTCCTTTCCCAAGGGGTGACGCTGCAGCTGAAGGAGGAGGTTCAGGAGGCAGACGAGTTCACCTTCCCGCAGGGCACAGCCTCCGACCTGGAGAGCAATGGCTCCGGCGACAGCTACTACATCAAGCAGGAGACCTGAGCCTCCGTGGGGCACTGCTGCAGGAGAGCCAGTCCCCTCCCTCTCCCTCCACAGCACCAGAGACCATGGGCCCTGGGTGGCATCCCCACAACATTAACATGGAAGGTCACCAGGGGGCTTCAAGCTGTGCCCATAGAGACTTGGGACAGAGCGACTCAAAGACTAGTTGCAAACGGGGAGAGGAGTGTAGAGAATAAAGGGAAAAAGAGAGGTGCGTGAACGACAATAACTTTACGTTTCAGTTCAGTTTTTTGTACTTCAACAAAAAAAAAAAAAGCTTTTTTACGATTTTTTTCTAATCCGATATCTTTTTGTGCATCTCTCGTATTCGTTACATTGAGGTAGGGTAATCGTTCGATGGATAAACTGTGTGATGTTTGTGTATATATAACAGGGTGTATGTATGTATGTAGGTATTGAATGGACTAAACCTTACTGGTATAAAACAATCACTCAGATATAAAGTAGAAACACCACCAATCAGCTTCATACCAGTTCCGCACATTCAACTAAGATTTGAGCAGTTTACCACATTCTCTGGATCTTGCGTTCCATTTGTGTGATAGCCAATCATGACTTACAGCTATCACTGGGACATTACCAGGGAGAATGTGGGAGAGCCCCAAATCTTCAGTTGACCCTTTTCTATCACTATATTTACCATGCCTTATTTAAAATATGTTTACAAATATTACTCCTCTTGGCCAGCTGATTGCAGGCAAATGTTTTGTCAAATCTAAACAGTTCTACTCTTATGAAAAACAGGTCATTCACTGTGGTAATATTTAGTTCTATCACAGTTTACTACACAATGATATGCAAACCTTGACTCTTGTGTCAAGTAATAGAGATCTATGTGAAATGTTTTATATCTAACATATAGCATTATTCTACATGAATTATGTCATAATTCAGAGCGATACTATAAATATGAGTAGAGGAAATATTCAAGTCACTGTAATATTCGGGCTGTGTTTCATCAGTACCATCAACAACATGAGAAGCGTTTTATCTAAATAGAGAATTTACTGTCTTTGTAAAAGAAAAACTTCATAATAATGCTGTTTGCTCTACCTCTTTTAGAACTTTTAATGTAATCTCCTGTTGCAAGGTTTTCAGATTCTGGTCAAACCACACGTAAAGGTGACTTTTCTTTACAATTTAAATCACTTTGACGGCTATGTGTGCATATTTCCTAGTAAGTGATTGGTAGGCCTGGGCTAAATTGTCATACTCACTGACTCATGATCATACATTTTATTCATAGGCCATCCTTTCGTTGGGAGATATTAAATGAATGTCAATATTGATTTATAAAACAAAATATATCACATTAAATGTGTATTTATGAACAAAGTATGCAGTATATAACAGAGCCAATTTACAAACATGACATGGTGATTTATTTTGTGCCATATGAGAAATTAAAGAGGGATTATAATGTACATACTATATATACTAACGACTGCACTCCGTTGTCTTACTTTATATACCAGTAAGGTTGACAATTTACTCTCAGGAAATCTTAGCGTATTGTATTATAGGCTTCTTCTTCGTTGTTAAGGTTATTGAGAACGGTGTTGTCATTGGCTGTTGGCATGCTGAAATTAGACTTCAGAGATTGATGTGGTCAACAGTATTAATAAAAATGTGTTTAGTCCAAGATCGGTCTTAAAGTAAATATGAACACTTGGTAAACCATCTCACTAATGTAGAGAGACCTATTTGATTGTGATACAAGGTCCCATTTTAAGTGGATTTGTCATATATTCTGTCTCTAGAGGTAGGATTACCCTTCTGCGTGTCACTGTTTGATAATGTGTAGGTGTTTGGTTTGAACTTTTCTTTTTTTGCAAAAATGTTCAGTTAAATGTTAGCTCTGTCGATTTGTCTTACTGTTGTTACTGTATGTTTGTTTCAATGTCTGGTCCTGAGTGAAACTCAAACTAGTATTACAGTCTCAATGAAAATGTACATTTTACTGGTGTAAACCAGCTCAGGTGACCTTGGTGATGCCAAAGATTGCCTAAGGTCACTGTCAAGCAATAACGTCTTATCACAGTACTCTCCTAACGTTACATTTTACCCTAATGTCATAATAATGAACAAGGTTTGACAGGCACACGGTAGCTAAATATATGGTACAGAGGCATATCTGTTGCAAATGCTCCCAATTTCACCCTACATTAGGTTTGGGAGACAGTGAGATCATAAGCTTTTAGCTGTACTTTCACTCAAACTTCAGACTGTGCATCAAAGACCGAATGGGGAAAATATACATGACATTATGTTAATATATGGCATGACTGTTTTGAGGCGACAAACATTGTCTCCGTCGTCCTTGTAACACAAATGTTAGACACGAGAATTTGTGGTATTTGAATGAAGAAAAAAATAAACGCACAAATGGACTCAATATAGGGCTACACTGTTCTGATCATGATGTTCATTGATTTCAAATGCATTATTTCA
Organism: Oncorhynchus mykiss; assembly: GCF_013265735.2. Taxonomy (NCBI): domain Eukaryota; kingdom Metazoa; phylum Chordata; class Actinopteri; order Salmoniformes; family Salmonidae; genus Oncorhynchus; species Oncorhynchus mykiss. The sequence continues at coordinate 34,906,105 of NC_048577.1, forward strand.
TCAATATTATAATCAATATCAAAGAACAAGACTATAGGGTGTGTTTGTTAAAACCAAAATATGTGCATGCAGCAGTGTGAACATCATCTCCTCCTGTGCTTAACTAGTTGGTCTTGGTTTATGTGTAACTGTTGGTCTTTCCACGTACACGGGCCTGTGTGTGTGTGTGCTTGTTTCTATTGTGAAGCCTGTTCATCATATTGTCTTTGTATTCTGGTGCTATATACATATATTTGATAAAGTCATAACCTTTTAAGAATGAAATGATTTTCAGAAACTGTGACCATAGTGGAGAAATGCAGTTCTCTTCTCTTATTTTGGATACAACTATAATGAAAGATTTGTAATGAATTAACTGTCAAAACACAAAAGAAATCTTCATCCAAGTATATAGTTTTTGTTCCTTGGTTTCCATGGTAAATGTGCTGTGAACAAAAGTTTAGAAAATATGTATTTGAAAATATTTAATGTTTACTTTCATTTAATGTTTAATGAATCTTGCAGCATGTTTGTGGAAAAAGCATTCATGTAAAATAAATTATTCACAACTTTTTTTTACACTGCATAAAAGTACAGTATTGAGAAGCTAGTGTCCATTTTGTTAACCACACCATTAAATGGATACTTTGGGATTGATGTCCTTTATCTCCTTCCCCAGAGTCAGATGAACTCCTAGATACCATTTGTGTGTCCAGTAGGAAGGAAGTTACAGGTTGTTTTGTGAGCCAGCACTATGACTGGAAATCTATGGGATCTGCTAGCATGCTGACTGGATGCTTTTATCAAGTCGTAAGAGTCCTGAACATCAAATCAAATGGCTACTCAGACTATTTGCATTGCCCCCCCCCCACAAAACCAACTTATTTTTGAGGCATTTTCTTTACTGCACTGTTGGTTATGGGCTTGTAAGCATTTCACTAAGGTCTACACCTGAATTCAGCATGTGACAAATTACATGTGGCTGTCTATGGGTATCTGCTAGCATGCTATGACTGGAAGTCTGTCTTTTAGCATGCTAGCAGATGCACTAAAGTTTCCTGAGCCAATGCCAACTTCATACTGGACAAAAACACTTCAGCCACGAGTTCATCCGACACTGGAAGTAGACAAAAGGGCCTCCCAAAATATTGTCAAGATGTAAAGTAGCGTTTCACAATGAATGCATTTAATCTGGATTTAAATGGAGTGCCCTCAAATCACAGATTCACACCTGAAACCCCAGGTGGGTGCAATTAAGGGAGAAGACCAAACCAGCAGGCTCCAAACCTCAGGGTGAGTTGAATACCCTTGCTGTAGTGAACGTTACAATGTTACCAATGTAGCATAGGGCAACGGCTGGCGGCGACAACTGGTGTATTGTCAAGTAACATCCAGAACGCAGTTACTACCATACCATCTCAATGCAAATATTTTCTGCACAACTGTTGCCTAAACAGGCCCAAGTTAATGTCTACCAAAACATCCCATCAGGCAAGCCCCACATTGACGCTTTCAGAACTTCCTACACGGTGGAATTGGGTTGACAAGTAAACCCACTGCTGCCACTGCCCCCTTTTCCAATGCCCCCCCCCCCCCCCCCATCACATGTACTCAAAGCTATAGGACACCCTGAAGGGTACTGCCTTAAACAGCATGGACATATCTGGCAAAGTTTTGAAATATTTCCTATAGCATGCCTTGCCATTTATGAATATATTGAAGCTCCTTCACTAGAGGCCCACATGCCCTGAACAGAAGCTAGGGGACATGACCAATTAATGCTTTATCAAACTTTCCCAGTCCCCTACTGACAAAGCCCCTGAACAGTTTCAAAGTACACTAGGAAGCGTCATGTATTCTACACCATGATTTTTATTGACATTATTTTTAAGTGCTCTGAAGTCACAAAGTACATAAATTCCAGATAAACAGCATTCAGAATGGGTTTGATGGGTGAGGAGAAAACGATTCCAGTTTCATTTTATTTACTCATACAGGAAGCCATTTTGGCAGCTCTTGTACTCGACCATCTCCTCTGGCTTGAACCACAAGGCGATCTCCTTATTGGCACTGTCGAGGGAGTCACTGCCGTGGATGATGTTCCTTTAACGGCAAAATGAAACAAAATCAGCAACTCCGCATCATGGGCTTGAGGTTTATTGGAACTACAGTCAGCAGGGTATATTACATTTCTTAATACACGAGTTTGATTGTAGAAAATGCATTACAGCTTGATTGCATCAAATTCCTGTCCAATGATTCACACTTTCAGGTTGCATCGCTTGTTGGTTGAGCACTTAGTACTTTCCAAAGCAGATTCTGTATAAACAGGCATCAGTGGACACATACCTTCCAAGTGTGATGCAGAAGTCTCCGCGGATGCTGCCGGGCTTGGAGTCAGCAGGGTTGGTCTCTCCCAGCATCAATCTACCGTTCTTCACGACGTTCAGGCCTTCCCAGATCTGAAAGCAAAGGAAGGTAAAATGGCGCATTGAGAGCAGAACGATTCATTATGTCACAACCACTGATCAAGAGTATTGGAAGTAATATGTTCCGGTGGCTTTAGAAGTGAACCACTATGCATCTAGCAATGAGCAAGCCTTTTCAAAGGGGCTGTGTGTAGTGCACTTGTCAGAAGGATAGTTACCATGGCAACAACGGGACCGGAGTGCATAAAGGCGCAAAGGCCGCCATAGAAGGGCATGTCCTTCAGGTCAATGTAGTGCTGCTTGACATGGTCCTCAGATGCCTGCAATCACCCCCCCCCAAAAAAAAAATTGTTCAAGGTCTCAAAATCAATAGTCGCAGTTAAATGCTGTTAAACCTATTAGAAGCACTGCTGAATAGACAGATGTTCACATACCTGGATCATCTTCATGGCCACAAGCCTGAAGCCCCTCTGCTCAAAGCGCTTAATGATATCTCCCACAAGTCCCCTCTGGACACCATCAGGCTTGATGGCAATGAAGGTACGTTCGGTGTTGGACATGGTGCTGCAACAAGAGGATATTAGATATTGAGTAACTGAAAAGCAGTGGGCTGTCAGTGAAACACATTAACAATGGACAAATTGCCTAGTTTGTTGTCTTGGAGATAAACATCCATTTAAAATGAAATGGCTGAATTAGCTGGAATAACCCAGACCACTGCACAACACCGCAACCTTTGATCAATGTACAGCGAGCGCTTCAATGTCACCTAGAATGCTATGGAGTGAACAGATGTACTGTAGCTAGTGAATGTGGCAAGGACAGTACAAATCTATTCTCATCACCCATCCCCCAGAAAGTATTCCCACATGCCCATTCCACGGCTATGGGGTATTTGGTATGAACAATTTGCTTTCGTTGCCAATGTGCAACTCATGTTTCATACATGGGCAAACGAGTTTGTTTTACTGGCATTGTAGCGTAGTTACTGTCGCGCAAAGTGACCCCATGCTTTAGTTGTGTTAGGTTGAGCTCTATTAAAAGTAACGTTACCTACATTCAACTGCAAACAGATGCTGCAGCAGTGTGAGTGCAGTGTTGAACTGTCCGCTGTAAACGTCACTTCAATGACTTATTAAAACACTAATTCATTAACCTTTACCTGTATTAAAACAGTCATTTAAGATCACAACCACACCCTGCGGAACCATATGAATTGTGCAGTTACTTTAATTATTGCGTCGCGATGGACTGATTGTTGAATAGGCCTAGCGTTTGACAGCAAACGAAAAGTAGCTGGTTAACTGGCCACGTCCAGATTTAATACAGATCTGTGCGTGTCACCGGCATTAATATAACTTTCAAATCGAGCTAAGGACGCTAGCAGCGCCATGAACTTGAGCACATTCCATTGTTGAAAGCGGCCATATTTGGTACAGATGCCATGCCACATGGCCCGGCTTGCCACTGTCGTTACACGATATAAAGTCCAAGTAGATTAAAGTCTAGCTTAATTGTAAAGCACTTCCCACCTACACCGGAGCTCATTGTAACAGATAATTGGCTTACGGTAACCTGTAAGGCTAAGCTTATTAGCCATGTGAATAAGCAAATTTCACCCCGCAAATCAGTCACGTTGGGTGAAACTGAAATGCACAGCCCCGGTGGTGTTACCTAACGCGTTACATTTTCAATTCACTAGCTACAAACTGCAAGTTATTGGTTTATTATTAGGATGGGAATTAACTGTCACTCGATGCATGTCAATTATCTGGCTAACTTAGTTGGGTAGAAACGGGCGAAAAACCACGCCGGTACGTGGCATGCTAGCTAGCTCGTCAATGCAAAAGGCAGAACACAAGCGACGTCCACCAACTTCCTAAAAAACATGAACGGAATAGAACGATAACGAGAAGCGTAAAAACACAACGTTGTGATTCAACGCAAAATGAAGGGCGTTGTGGCCCCACCATTCAAGCAGCATACCTTTAGAGTTGAGACTGAGAGAAGACCCGTGAGACAACCGTTCTGGGAAGGGAACAATCAGTGAGGATGAGAAGATGTTGAGAGCTAGTTTATAAAGGCTGCTGGGTGAACGGGTGGGGCTTGGATGAGGTCAAAAATTGATTGACATGTTGCGTGCCTTTTAATCATCCATGATCTTCTGCGCATTCTAGCGCAACACAACAGTTAATGGGTTGCGTGATATCCACATGATATCCACATGTGCTGTCAAATATTCGAGTCTAGACAATGGTTGATATCAGCACACTAACCAAAACGGTATCTGTTGCAAGGGGTGGGTGGGTTTTGAAACGGGTGGACATGTTTTATTTTTATCAAAGAAACAGGTGTAAGTGTAAATATATCAGAGCCTCACATTTTACAAACACACTATGAAACAATTTTCCTTTACATATTTTGGATGAGGTCTGCTTGTGGTGGCCGAAACATATGTTTTATGCTTGTGACAACTCCCGACAAGGGCTGTTTTCATTGTAGATTTTGCCGCCACCTGCTGACTGTTGCCGCACAATGACGTCTGTGATGTCTATCTATTACGTCATACGTGATCATGTTTGAAACAGATCAGATCACATTTGACCATTCGTTCAGACATCGGGTTGGTTTCGTTGGTGGTCGAAAATGTATTGCAATGTATTTATTTAACCTTTATTTAATTGTATCATTTTTTAAAAACATTCATTTGTGATACAGCTGGAGAGAATATGGAGAAGAAATAAGTTGAGGTAGGTATTGTTTTTTTATAGAGATGTATTTTTATATATTAAACATTTTGAAAGGCAAGATAAGTCTTGCCATCTGCCAAAGTCAGAAATAGTGTGTAATTGGGTAAAGGTGATCGCCAAGGTGACACTGTGCATAGAGGACTTTCTGATGACATTCCCGGGGTCAGAGGTCAAAGGTTATATAACCTATTGATAAATAATTTAGGCTAATTAATGAGTTTGTGAAAGGTGATATGTAAAATCTCAGTCGCAGGAGACTGAAGCAGAGACAGAGATGCAGGAGGCTGATCCAGAATCAGCCGGCCCATATCAGTCAGAGGAGACTGAAGCAGAGATAGAGATGGAGGAGGCTGATCCAGAATCAGCCGGCCCATCTCAGTCAGAGAAGACTGAAGCAGAGAGAGAGATGCAGGAGGCTGTTCCAGAGTCAGTTGGCCCATCTCAGTCAGAAGAGACTGAAGCAAAGAGAGAGAAGCAGGAGGCTGATCCAGAGTCAGCCGACCCATCTCAGTCACAAGAGACTGAAGCGAAGAGAGAGAAGCAGGAGCCTGATCCAGAGTCAGCCGGCCCATATCAGTCAGAGGAGACTGAAGCAGAGATAGAGATGGAGGAGGCTGATCCAGAATCAGCCGGCCCATCTCAGTCAGAGAAGACTGAAGCAGAGAGAGAGATGCAGGAGGCTGTTCCAGAGTCAGTCGGCCCATCTCAGTCAGAAGAGACTGAAGCAAAGAGAGAGATGCAGGAGGCTGTTCCAGAGTCAGTTGGCCCATCTCAGTCAGAAGAGACTGAAGCAAAGAGAGAGATGCAGGAGGCTGTTCCAGAGTCAGTTGGCCCATCTCAGTCAGAAGAGACTGAAGCAAAGAGAGAGAAGCAGGAGGCTGATCCAGAGTCAGCCGACCCATCTCAGTCACAAGAGACTGAAGCGAAGAGAGAGAAGCAGGAGCCTGATCCAGAGTCAGCCGGCCCATATCAGTCAGAGGAGACTGAAGCAGAGATAGAGATGGAGGAGGCTGATCCAGAATCAGCCGGCCCATCTCAGTCAGAGAAGACTGAAGCAGAGAGAGAGATGCAGGAGGCTGTTCCAGAGTCAGTCGGCCCATCTCAGTCAGAAGAGACTGAAGCAAAGAGAGAGAAGCAGGAGGCTGATCCAGAGTCAGCCGGCCCATCTCAGTCACAAGAGACTGAAGCGAAGAGAGAGAAGCAGGAGCCTGATCCAGAGTCAGCCGGCCCATCTCAGTCACAAGAGACTGAAGCAGAGAGAGAGATGCAGAAGGCTGATCGGGACTTAGCCGGCCCATCTAACACATGGGAGCCACAGCAGACTTTTCATTACAACCTGTCCTTGGCCCGGAGAAGCTCCTCCTCAGAACTCAAATTATCAGGGGAGGAGATGACTGAGAAGTAGGTTGCTCTTTGTCTTCCCCATACTTACCTCCTATTCTCTATGCTGTATGTTCTGCAACCGACCAAAGATGAAATTAGAGGGTGTGTTTGTGGTGTACATGTACATAGGCTAGTCCTGTAGAGGTCAAGGGTTAGATAGTTCTAATAATTAACAGTACTCATCTATTTACCCCTTTTGCAGGCAATGGATTCTCTTGACTGAGAATATGCATGAAAGGGTGAGTTAGTGTTAGCTCTGGAATTTTTAACATCAGGAAGATGGTCAAATATGCTCTGGGTACATACCAAATGGTTCCATTTTACATATGTAGTGCCCTACTTTTGACCAGAACCCTATGGGCCCTGGTCAAAAGCAGGACACTATTTAAGGAGTAGGCTGCCATTTGGGACACAGTCTAGATCAGGGATGGGCAAGTAGCGGCCGCGGATCCTCTTTTGTAAGCCCATGGATCAATAATAAATAATAAAAATAGGAACTCAGTTGGGGTCTCAACTTATTGTTGAGAGTTCGAATAGTAGAATTCACAAGGTGCAATTACACATTGCAGGAAGGAACTCGAAAACTTCTCTCCACTGTCAAGAGGGGTTCCGCTAAAATAATTTGCTCGCAAAGTGGGGGGCAGGCCCAAACAAAATTTTACTTAGGGCCCCCAAAACGCAAGGGCCAACTCTGACTGCATGTGTGGGTCTGGATGTGGGTATGCAGACCCGCGAGCCACTGCAGCCCCTCATGATGATTAAAAAAAGTTAATAAAAGTTGCCAATCCCTGGCCTAGATGTTCTATTACAATACTACACAGTAAATGTACCACAGGAGCTGGCGAATCAGCACTTTGAATCTAGACAATGGGAACCTGGTGAGCAGGCTTCAAATCTCAAAAACAAGGTGGGAGCAAGTTGAATAGAATAGAATAACTTTATTTAATCAATTCAGTTGTGGCATTCGGATTAGGTAATAAAGACATAGGCCTAACAACACAATGTAGACAGACTTAAGTGAATGTTAGATCTTGTTAGATTTTAGAACAACCTTTCCCTGCTATTCTTTTATTTTACAGTTGACCGTAGTTGAGGCCTATGCTAAGTGCAAGAACATCGTGTCATGGGTGAAGGAGGCCTCTTCAACAATGGTGGTCCCTGCCCTTGATCTCAGCATGGATTTGCCCTGGACGCCATCATCATCATCATCATCATCATCATCATCATCATCATCATCATCATCATCATCAACTTCCTGCTCCTGGTCTTCAGTCGTAATCAATGTAGCAGATCTGACAGCAGCCTCCACATGCCGCAGTGTCAGATTCAGCCTTGGGCCAAGTCATGGGCCAAGCGAGGTCACTAGCCATAGAACTGGTGCCAGCACACGGAACCCAACTCCCTTCCCCTCCCCACTTTCGTATGTACCCCCCCAGAAGCTTATTTCTTCCCATAATGGTTGAAACCATTATTTTCTTCACTGTGTATAAATAATGACTTCTCTAAAAATGTTTTATTTCCACTGAATACAGATGTAGGATCTTAAGATTGCTACAGCAGGAAAATAATCCTGCAGCAACAGGAAATGTGAATTATTGTCTGGATTATAATTAATAGACAGTTTTGTAGAGGTTGATACTTTTTTTGTCTGGGAAAATCAAGTCAGAAATTTCAAAGTGGAAATGACAAAATTCAGAAGCCTTTTTAAACCACAAATACACTACACGTTTTACATGTCCTACATTGCAGGAAGGTTCTCCTGCAATAGGGGGATCAAATTAAGATCCTACATCTGTGTGACTTTAGTTGGATTTTTTGATTCATTTGATTCCTTTGCTTCTTTCAAAAAACGTTTGAAAGCCGTGTTTGTGTCATAAATGTTTGTTACTGTCATTGTCACCATATCTCTGTTGTGGGGCCCTCTTCAGCTCAGAGGAGACTTTGGAAAATGAGGAAGAGGATGACAACCCAAGAAGATATTGTTCCACGTCTGAGGACGGAGATAGAGAGGATTGGGATAGACCCCGCTCAGACCCACTGAGGTCTGTGTTCGGACTGTCTCACAGCTTCATCTTCAGTCAGGTTCACAGAGACTCCCACAGGTCCCTGAGTGAGGTCATACTGCCATCCATCCAGAGGAGACCGAAGAAGATGAGGCCAATTATTTTGTCTGCGGACACCAGGCTGATCATGGCCATTGTGGAGATCATTATCAAACAGATCAACGCCAGACTAGGCCAGCTCGCGCTGCAAGGAGGTGCCAGTCAGGGAGCCGAAGCTCCTTCAACGAGCATCAGCTCATCGAGTAGTCAGTTTGCTGAACAGATGCTGCGGACAATCACAACCACAATGAATGGTCATACCATGGGACAGATGGTGCTCACTCGGCTGTCTGGAAAGTCCCCTCTGGACATTGAGAGGAGGCTTGAGACCGAGTTAGGACCACTGGCAGGTCAGGTCATTGTTGCAACCATCAGCAGCATCCAGACGGCGAAGAGCAACGCTCAGACAGGACATGAGGTTCGGGTGTCCTCCCCTTTCACCTACTTCCTGTCAGCGGTGTCAGCCGAGGTGCAGAGTCTGGTGCTCCAGAGATCAGGGACCAGGATGTCAGCCAGACAGTCAGGCAGCGACCACCTGCTGAACCTGTCTCGGGCGAAGATCACCAGGGCCGTCGAGCTGAAAATGGCTGAAATGCACGGCGGATCCCTGTGGGATTGGTCCCTGACAGAACAGAATATCCAGCCACGTCATGACAGAATCACTGCCATGTCCAGTGATTTGGTGGATTTGGTGGTCGATGATACCCTGGAGGCCCTTGGATATCTAGAGAACCAGGCATTATCCGGGCCCCAGACTGCTGGCTCCCTGACAGGGATTGAAGGCCTCGACATTGATGGTGTGGCAAGGGACATGGTCCAGAAAGCTGCACAAAAACTCAAGGTCTCCATGTCTGAGTTTGAGCTGGAACGGGGATCCAGATCCTCACAGGGCAGCAGTGGTCCCTCGAACCACTCACTTCTGTCTCGCTCCCACTCCGACCTAAGGATGCTGTGTGTCCGGTCAGCAGTGGCAGTCAGAACTGCCCTGCAAGTGATAAAAACAGAGCTTGACAGCAACTCAGAGGAGTTCTTTGATCCGTGCCAGATGGCTAGAAACCTTCTAGCACGTCTAGCGTTGAGTGTTGAGAGCATCGACAATCTGGAGATTGGTGAGATGCTCCAGGGCCGCTCAGCAATCATGGAGCCGGAGGCTATGAGAGAACACCCAGACATATCTTCCACTGCCATCTACCATTCCCTGCTCATTGATTGTCCATTCCCACCATCAGAGAGGGTTCAGGAAACAATTATCCTAAGCCATACACTCATTGCACAGGATGTGACCACACAGGGAGAAAAGCAGCATCCTGCTGACCTTCAGACCGACAGGCTAACGGCAGAATACCTTGCCAAGGCACAACAGGTAGTGACTCAGGTCATAAGAGATGCTTCTTTGACCGTGGACATCCTGTCAGCCCACGTCTCCTCAAGGAACATTGCTGAGGCCTCAACTAGCATTCTTGAGTCCCTTCTAGTGGACTTAAACGAGGCAGTTGAGGTGAGTAGGGCAGGGGGGAGCAAGTTCTGGGAACAGGTCCAGTTATCCTCCCAGAAACTTTACAGCACAGCTATGGACAAGCTGAAGAGTTTGTACACTGGTTGCCACCTCACCAACGAGCGAGACCACCAGGATACCCATGTAACTGCTGACAAAATCCAGGACATGGAAGTGTCTACCAACAATGACCTCAAAGACCCAACAGTTGCAGTCAGCCAGGAGTCAGTCAGACGCAGCGCCAAGAAGATCCTCACAAAGGTTCTGAATGTGATCAAGGCCGAAGTAGCTGGCTCAGAGCACTCATCTATGGGCGAGCAGATGGCCGAAAAGTGTCAACTGGCCACGGAGATGTTGGACTCCATTCTGAACAGACTAGAAGATGATGAGCCTGATGTGGGTGAAGAGGATCATCTTCATGTGATGTCGGTCCATGATGTCTACCAGGATGTCTCATCTAAAACCTCTCAGGTTTGTATGGTGGGGAGTAGCCAGGCGATGGACCCGCTGACCGATGATGTGTCTGCCGCGACCTCTGTGCATGGTAAGTGAAATGAACACTTTTAATTTATTTTATTTTGTAGTATGCACTAAATTGATTAACTCCTGTCATGTAGGATTCACTCATTTTGAGCTTAATAATTGTATTGCAATTGTGTTCATTGGATTTTCAAGATTGTGTATTATTGTAAAATATACACAGCATAATCCTGAGCTTAATTATTTTATCTATTTTGCCCCCAGATATTGTGCACAGGTCAGAGAGATGTCTCTCTCAGGCCACAAGTACCCACAGGTCCGGCACTAGCCAGGCCTCCAGTGACTTTGTTGTTGAGTACATGTCTGAACTCCATTCCAACCGCCCTGACACTGCATTGCCTGTGAGGTGCACTTCTACAGCTGTTGCTGATACAGAGACTCGCCACGTCCCTTCTGCCAGAGTGAAGAAGAAGAGCCAGGGCCGGAGGTTCAGTTGCTGCCCAAAGTTGCCAACGGTCAGGATCAAGGTATGGAGATGCATGTTTGGGGGTTTTGCCCTTCATTACGGCTGGAATAGAATCCAAAGCTAATGGGGTCAGAGTGAGACATTGTGGGGTGTCTAATGGAAGGATGAATTTACCCGGCAACAGGTGTTCAAGAGCAGAGTGGAACCAGAGAGCCACCTCACTCAAAAGGAGCTGCCTTCGCAGCGTTTCAGCACCTCTCGAGTTGCGCTGGGTAAGCGACACACAATGATGATCCTTTTCTTTTAATGCATTGCCAAGATGTGGCCAGTGGTCAGAGTGAATGCAGCTTTACTTTAATGCTGAGTTTTATTCAACTCTGGTCCCATAATGTTTTCTCTGATCAAGGCCACTGAGTTTGACGAGCTGCCAGGCAAACATTGTAGCAACACTTACATTTCCCAAGGTCAAAATCATTGATGCTGTCATTTTGATATATTACCGTGTGGTTGGTTTAGACTGTGGTCGGAGAGAATGAAAGTACATTTGCCATGTTCAATTCTAATCCTGCAATGTTCTCTTATCACAGATGATGATCATGTTGTCCCATTCATTCCCCAACTTGAGGACGACCTGCCACTAGCACCTGCACAGGAGTCCCGTAAACGTCCCCTGTTGGTCAGGGTGTTCCGGTCCATTTCCAGAGCCATCTCGAAACCATTCAAGGGCTGTGCTTTTTGCAAGAAGAATTAGGAAAGGGTTAGCCGTCAACATCTAATAAACATCATTGTGTCTGCAGTCATATTTAATAGACTCTCTTGACATGGATATTTGAGTAGACGCTTATCCAAAGCAACTAGGGTTAAGTGCCTTGCTCAAGGGCACCTCAACAGATTTTTCATTTAGCCAGCTTGGAGATTCAAACCAGTGCCCTTTGGGTTATTGACCCAACACTCTTAACCACTAGGCTACCTGCCATCGCATTGGTTCTACCATATTGCTTATTCTTTTTTGATTCCTTCCTATCTGCAAACACTGAAGTGATAAGGGGTTGGCCCAACTGAACATTTCACACCAGATTTGCATGTTCCATTTACTGTGTTAAGAACATGATTTCAATATTTGTAATATACTTGCAAACTGAGAAGGTATTTCAAACTAGCTTTGTTTGTATTGACCTTGGTGAAAATGTGTTTAAATTACATTGAAACACAATATTAATACAAAGAGTGTCTTTTTCAACACATTTAGATGCATATATTTCCAGTGGGGGAAGGGGTGTGGTTTGTGGCCCATCATATTCTATACAGCTCTTCGGGAGAGGTTGCCAAGGTCAAAGTGGAGCTATTATAATCCTGCTGATCATACAGTCTTTGTAATGAAGAAGGGACCATTAATAGGGACTAGGGTCAGCCTGAGAGGTATCTGTTGGTTGGAGGCCAAGGGTGGGCTTGAAAATGGGTCATTGACAGTTGCTATTTAGAGCTCCTTGCTCCTTCCGTCAATGTATATAATCCCTCTGTCTCTCTTGCACCCCTTTGATAGTTTGATTTATGATCACCTCTCTAAACCTGTAGTATTTTTACATAATAATTATCTTAACTATGGCCTATAGATGGAGGGGTACCAGGAGAGAAATGTAAGAGAATACAGATTTGTGCATGTGAAAATGTAGGAAAGTTCCCATTCCCAATACTGTATATTAAGATGATATTTTTCCATTATGCATGACTGTTAAGCATTTTCTATGCATAGTCTTTTATCTTTATTTTGTATCATTTGTATATGTCTCTTGCCTATTTTATTTACATACTTTCACATATACCCAATGATTACACTGATATGTACACTCTCAAAGAAGACATAAATAAATAAAGATTTATGAAATAGTTAGGAGCATTAAATTCAAAATAGATTTCCCCAAAACTTTACATCAATGACAAATGCAAAATCTGAAGATCATTTTACAATCCATGCACAACAGGGCGCAAGTATCTTTGCCAGAACGTTTGCGTGCAAAGAGAGAAAAAATAAACAATTTATTCCGAGTTCAAGGGTCAAGAAAACGGAAACACGTGATAGGGAATTTTGCGCGCTGCCTGCGCCCGACCGCTGATTAATAAAACATGTACACTGTTGGCGCGTTGCGTGGGCCATGAGTTCTTCTCTGTGCACATACTTTGCAAATTTGGGAAATAGTGCAGCCGCACGTTCCCTTTTCTCACAACTAACACAGCGTTGCAGCAACCCCATGTGGAAAACATTGGGTGCATGAGGCATGTTATTGTAAAAGACTAGCTAGCACATTTATGAGTCTACTGAATCTTGTTAAATTCTAGCGTGTCCTGATACAACTTGCAATTCGTTTCTTATGCTAAGGTTTAAACGATAAACATGGACAAAGTTGGTAAACACTCTAGAAAGGGGAGAGAGACGACGAAGAGAGTCTCTGAACCAGAGCCTGACTACGATGAGGAAGTGCTAAAAAGACACAAAAACGCCCAGGCAGTGACTGTTTTGGGCGAAGAAGATGCATCTGTAAAACTTCTAGAAGATCTTGTTTTTGGTGCTGAAGATGATCTTGTGGAAAGGCTGGTGGAGGTAGGAATTAATTAGTTACATATGGGGTGTATTCATTACGCCGATTCTGTAGCAAAACGTTTCGTCTGTTACAAAACGTTTTGCAACAACTCCAAACGCTCTTCAACGTGACGTAAAATCTGTTGCGTTTTAAACGGAAGTTGTAGTTAATTTTACTGTTGCTATTCCAATCCGAAAAATTGGCGTAATGAATACACCTCTGATTCCATACAGAATGATGCTGTCTGCCAGATGCTCAGTCGATTATGTTGGCACATTGTCAGCATGGCATAGATATAAATCCATTATTGATTGATAGTTAGTTACAACCAGGTAATAGACAAATATTCTCCAGTGTCATATCCCTCTGTCACATCGTTTACTTTTAGTTTCATTGCTGTCAGTTTTTAGCAAATCAATTTCTTGTCAACAGGACCGAGAGGATGGAGGTGCCACACTTCTGGATGATGACGATTCCAGCGATTCCGATGTAGAGAATGAAGCACGGCTGAAGGTTCAGCCAACGAGGACAGCAGTATGGGAGGATGAGGATGATGATCTGGAGGAAGAGTTAGTACCTGGGACTGCAGCAATGTCTTATTGTGTCTTTTCAGCATTGATGTCATGTACAATGCTTCACACTTCATGTAACTACATTAGTTGTAGTCATGTAACCCTAATGTCAATTACATGGATATGTGAATCAAACATTGCTTGTATGGGCAGTTACTAGTGATGTGCATCTTTTCCTTTTGAAGACTAATATATACGTATCTAGATACATGGGCTCCAGTATGATATAGAAACCAGTGCTTGACCTGGACTGAAATAGGGTCTGGTACTCATTTTGGGTTCCGGTACTGTTTTTTTGGGGTTCCGGTACTAATATTCTATAAGATAGTAGAGCAGTAGAACATTTGAGGTGCTGGTACTCAGCTCCAGTGAGCTCCTACCCAAGTCAAGCACTGACAGGAATGATCCGTTTTAGTTTGCAACGATTTGGTTTGATGAGAGGAACGAATTGATGCGATAATATTCGATGCTACAACATTTGATACATAAACACATTCATTTTCCATTGTAAATTCAAATCTGCTGCTAATGGAGCTCACGGGCTGGGCCTCTCTGAGCTGGACCTGTTTGAGCTGATGTGTGTGTAAATGTCTATGGTGTGTGTGTGTGTGTAGTCACTTGAGCTGAGCCATAAGGGAGACTAGTGAGCATCTACCACCCCACTATTAGATTAGATTTGCGTAGACCGCTTGACAGAAATGGTAGCAGAAGGTGAATGTTGAACTTTTGTTAAGCCTCGATCACACCAACAGGGAGTCATTGTGCAAAATGGTAAGCAGCATCATCTGGATGTGTGCAACCAAAGCTCAACATTCACCTTCTGGTGTACCAAAATGCAATGACGCTATTGGTGTGATCGAGGCGTTATTAGTCAGCGTGCGAAGCAGCGCTCAGTTTTAGTAGGCTACCGATATTCCCTGGGGTTGTTCAACATGCAAAATTACTTGTAGATCCTTTAAAATAAATAAATAAACAATTTTACCTTTATTTAACCAGGTAGGCCAGTTGAGAACAAGTTCTCATTTGGCGACCTGGTCAAGATCAAACAACAACACAGAGTTACACATAAACAAACATATAGTCAATAACACAATAGAAAAATCTATGTACAGTGTATGCAAATGTAGTTAGATTAGGGCGGTAAGGCAATAAATAGGCCATAGTGGCGAAATAGTTACAATTTAGCATTAACACTGGAGTGATGTGCAGATGATGTGCAAGTAGAGATATTGGGGTGCAAAAATAAATAAAATAAATAAATAACAATATGGGGATGAGGTAATTGGGTGGGCTATTTACAGATGGGCTGTGTACAGGTGCAGTGATCGGTAAGCTGCTCTGACAGCTGATGCTTAAAGTTAGAGAGGGAAATATAAGCTTCCAGCTTCAGTGATTTTTTTTGCAATTGGTTCCAGTCATTGGCAGCAGAGAACTGGAAGGAAAGGCGGCCAAAGGAGGTGTTGGCTTTGGGGATGACCAGTGAAATATACCTGCTGGGGCATGTGCTACTGGAGGGTGTTGCTATGGTGACCAGTGAGCTGAGATAAGGTGGGGCTTTACCTAGCAAAGACTTATAGATGACCAGGAGCCAGTGGGTTTGGTGACTAATATGTAGTGAGGGCCAGCCAACGAGGGCATACAGATCGCAGTTGTGGGGCTTTGGTGACAAAACGGATGGCACTGTGATAGACTACATCCAATGTTCTGAGTAGAGTGTTGGAGGCTATTTTGTAAATGACATTGCCGAAGTCAAGGATCGGTAGGATAGTCAGTTTTACGAGGGTATATTTGGCAGCATGAGTGAAGGAGATTTGTTGCGAAACAGGAAACCTATTCTTGATTTTATTTTGAATTGGAGATGTCATTCTAAGTCAGAACCGTTCAGAGTAGTGATGCTAGTTGGGCGGGTGGGTGCGGGCAGCAATCGGTTGAAGAGCCTGCATTTAGTTTTACTGGTATTTAAGAGCACTTTGAGGCCACGGAAGGAGTGTTGTATGGCATTGAAACGCATTTGGAGGTTTGTTAATAGAGCCCAAATTCCCCCTCCCGGGTGGCGCAGTGGTTAAGGGCGCTGTACTGCAGCGCCAGCTGTGCCACCAGAGACTCTGGGTTCGCGCCCGGGCTCTGTCGTAACTGGCCGTGGGGCGACGCACAATTG
Source organism: Oncorhynchus mykiss (assembly GCF_013265735.2). Lineage (NCBI taxonomy): Eukaryota > Metazoa > Chordata > Actinopteri > Salmoniformes > Salmonidae > Oncorhynchus > Oncorhynchus mykiss. The sequence continues at coordinate 34,922,498 of NC_048577.1, forward strand.
GCCTAGCGTGATCCGGGTTAGGGAGGGTTCGGCCAGTAGGGAAATCCTTGTCTCATCGCGCACCAGCGACTCCTGTGGCGGTCCGGGCCCAGTGCGCGCTAACCAAGGTTGCCAGGTGCACGGTGTTTCCTCCGACACATTGGTGCGGCTGGCTTCCGGGTTGTATGGCGCTGTGTTAAGAAGCAGTGCGCCTTGGTTGGGTTGTGTATCGGAGGACGCGTGACTTTCAACCTTCGTCTCTCCCGAGCCCGTACGGGAGTTGTAGCGATGAGACAAGATAGTAGCTACTAAACAATTGGATACCACGAAAATTGGGGAGAAAAAGGGGGTAAAATAAAAAAAAGAAAGTGTCCAAAATCAGTGACTGTCAACGCAGTTACATGCTTAGTTTGACAATGAAGGAGAGGAAGCATCAGTTTTCACAACAGATCAGAGGTATTTTCGGGAAGGTAGAAAGAAAGTAACATGAGCAAAACCTTTTAGTGAACTGACGATTCATAACGTTTGAGTCGATTTTCTGACCGATGCGTGGTACATTTAGATCGATTTGTATCTTAAACATTGGAACCAGGGACCCGATGCGTTTCGGTGAACCGTTACATCCTAGTTACGTCACTGTTTTTTTATTCATCCATTCATGATATTTCCCTCCTGTTTCCTAGAGTGGACATGACACACCGGTTCCGTAGAGACCTGGCCAAGAGTGACGCGGAGGCCAAGATGTCCAAACAGAAGTTACAGCAGAGGATGAAAGAACAGTAAGTGGATGTTAGTAACACAGCCATGGAGTAAATACCGTTGGGATCTTGTGGTTCAAGCTCTTACTTCCAACTCATTTTTGCCAGGTTCCAAAAAGCAATGGGTGGAATGCCGTCCTGGGCAGAGACAAAATTTAAGAAAAAGAATAAGAAAAAAGGTAAACTCCCACATTTTGGTTGTAAACAACTTCATGATCCGTGTAGTATGTTATGAGAGATGCCCCTCACTTATGATTACCTACTATATAATGGTGATATATTGTATACAGCAGGGTTCCCCAACTGAGCGTGGGCCGGATTTTGGTGATTTTGATTTGGCCCTCCAAGTTTTCTGAAGTACATTTTTTTAAACATTTTTGGACATAAAAGACTAAAAACACCAACAAATGATTTTGATTTTAATTTTGCATGTCTGTTCCAAAGTATTCCCACGCATAATAGAGAGATACACACTGAGTCTACAAAACATTATGAACACCTGCTCTTTTCATGATATAGACAGTTTGAAATGATTGTTTTAATACAATTGTATATATGTTTGGGCTTCTTGTGGACAATTTGCAGTTTACAAATTATTTGTAATTATGTTCCGACCTCCTGACCATCGGCTCAAGAAAAAAATCGGCATGCGGCTGAATCTAGTTTGAGTCCTGGTATAAAGTATACATTTGTGTCTTTTCAATAAAATATGTCTATTTTCCAAAAACTAAAGATGACTCTGATGACTCTGATGAAGATGGAGACGACCTGATGAGGAAGACGGGCAACTTTGTGGGCTCATCCGACAGCCTTCCCAAAGGAATCATACGGGTGAGTTCTGTTCTCCCATCATCTTACCACTACTACATTTGAGGTAAAACAACCAGGTCTCTCTCTGACTGCAAATGGGGACTCTAAACCAGAGTACTTTAGAGGTTTGGGTGTTACAAAACCATTGCGTTTTCCATTATTAGATCATGTGGTTTTGTTTACATGTGATGCTAGTCCATTTATTCTGGATGTGTTTAACTCTCTTGCAGATGAAGAAGTGCCTACACGCCAACAACGACCGGCCGTCTAAGGACAGGCTGACCACGGTGCAGTTCCACCCCTCTGCCCAGGTTGTCATGACAGCAGGGATCGACCAGTCCATCTCTCTGTTCCAGGTATTCATTTTACTCATCAGCTGCAGTCTTCTCTCAGGTATTCTTGTGGCAGTCATCATGAGACATGGTATAGGGAATTGCATCCTCAATAATATCCCCCAGACCTTTTTTTTTTTACCATACAAACTATAAGCAAAAAATATATACAAACTCAATGGACCACCAATCATCCTTACGAATCATTATCTTGTGGTTATTTAGTGAATCTGTGACACTAACATACAAGTTTGTATTAATATGAATTACCATCCACCTCACTCTAAATGTCCCTCCTTCCTCTCCAGGTTGATGGGAAGACCAACCCTAAGATTCAGAGTATTCACCTGGAGAGGTTCCCGGTGCACAAGGCCCAGTTCAGCGTGAACGGGGAGCAGGTGGTGGCCACCAGTTTCAGGAACAAGCTGTTCTACATCTACGACATGATGGAGGGCAAGGTCATCCCTGTCCACACTGTCAGAGGTGAGGAGGAGGAGGAAGCCATGGGGAGTCACTAGAACCCCAAAGCTGTTCGGTAGTAGTCTAACCAGTTGGCTGTTAGGTAGTGACAGCCTTTTATTACTAGGCTTGGGCGGTATCGAGATTGTCAAACCTCCATACCGATATCCGGGAAAAGACTGGCACTGAACACAAACCCCGCTGAGCCTTTGTAAACCAAAGGTTAGCAATGCTAACAAGTACATGTAAAATCTCAGTGAAAACATTTTATACAGTCTCTGATCCAAATGATTTGCAGGACAGACATCCCAACTCAGTAATACAAATAACAAGAAATGCTACTCACAGTTTGCTGCACACACAAAACAAATATTAAACGGCAAGGCTCTTGATCCAGGAGGGGATTCTCTGCTGTTACCAAGAGAAGCTTATTTTTCTGCAAGAAGCTATATATCTACTGTAAGTTAGCAAACCAAATGCACAACTGCAGAGTATTTAGCACATTTTAGACAGTTAACTTAATAGTTATAAGATATCTTTGAATGGCATTTAATGGCGCCGGATATATATTATATTTGAGATCATTTGAAATAGCCACCCTTTGCCTTGATGACAGATTTGCATACTATTGGCATTCTCTCAACCAGCTTTGTGAGGTAGTCACCTGGAATGCCTTTCAATTAACAGGTGTGCCTTGTTAATTTGTGGAATTTCTTTCCTTAATGCGTTTGAGCCAGTCAGTTGTGTTGTGACAAGGTAGGGGTTGTATACAGAAGATAGCCCTATTTGGTGAAAGACCAAGTCCATATTATGGCAAGAACAGCTAGAATAATCAAAGAGAAATGACAGTCCATCATTACTTTAAGACATGAAGGTCAGTCAATCCAGAAAATGTCAAGAACTTTCAGTTTCTTGAAGTGCAATCGCAAAAACCATCAAGCGCTATGATGAAACTGGCTCTCATGAGGACCGCCACAGGAAAGGAAGACCCAGAGTTACCTCTGCTCTGCAGAGTACCTGGATGTGCGTATGTTCTTCAGCTTTTGTACATATTACCTCAATTACCTCGACTAACCTGTGCCCCCACATGTGTTATATAGCCTTGTTACTGTTATTTTATCGTTCCTCTTTAAAAAAAAAAAAAAAAATGTTTTGTATTTTTACCTGTTTATTTTCGTGAATACTTTCTTAACACTTCATTTTTCTTAACTGCATTGTTGGTTATGGGCTTGTAAGTAAGTATTTCAATGTAAGTTCTACATCTGTTGTATTCGGCGCATGTGACAAATAAAATTTGGTTTGATATGTAGCTGGCAAACATTTAGTTGTGTAACTAGAGGAAAGGGGGATACCTCGTCAGTTCTACAACTGGATGTATTCAACTGAAATGTCTCTTAACACATTTAACCCAACCACTGAGTCAGAGAGGTGCTGGGTGCTGCCTTAATCGACATCCACGTCAACGCCGCTCGGGGAACAGTGGGTTAACTGCCTCGCTCAGGGGCAGAACGGCAGATTTTTGCCTTGTCAGCTCGGGAATTCAATCCAGCAACCTTTCGTTTACTGGCCCAACTCTCCTACCCGCCAGGCTACCTGCCGCCCCTAGATCACCTGGCACGTGGTGCAAAACATTGAGTGATTCACAAGGCTCCAGTCTCTAGTCGTTGTGCTTGTAAACCAAACACCATGTGACTGGGAACTACTGGTAAGCTTCATAATAAAATATTATGTGACTGGTGAAATTAAGAATGGGAACTGCTTTATCTCGTAACGTATTGCAGAAATTGACTTAAAAAGTAGCCACAAATATTCCAATGTATAAAAAGGAAGGTTTCAACTGTGTTGACCGTATTGAAAACCATCCCATGGCTATTTCCAAATACCCTGTTTTACGGTATACCGCCCAAGCCTAGTTATTACTGCGCAAGTTATTGTGTTCTGTGATTGGTTTGAAGATATAATCGCTGTATATTCTCAGCCAGGCTGTGTTCTTTTTTTTTTACATGGGTAGTGGGTAAGTGCCTGGTTGTGTGATTGAGTGCAGTAACAATTATGATTGCCCCCCAGGTCTGAGGGAACAGAGGGTGAAAGAGTTTGAAGTCTCCCCTGATGGAGAATCCCTCCTTCTCACTGGCACCTCCGGATACCTCCACGTGTTAACAATGAAGGTAAGTGATTGTAGATGGCAAATACCTGGTATACCACACATCCAAAATGGATCAAAATGTAAGACTCCATTTTGGATCAGACGCATACATGCATTGCATAAATGTCTGTATTTTCTCACTATTGTTTTTTTTTTTTTTTTTTTTTTCAGACAAAGGAGGTAGTGAAAAGCTTGAAGATCAACGGAAACGTTGTGGGAGTGGCTTTTTCCCACGACGGCAGCAAAGTCTTCACAAATTCTGGTGGGTTTTTACCCTGGTCTAAGACACACAACCACAGCCCGACACCCCAATCACATCCTAAAGCCTTTTTTAGATTTTAGTTTCAAAATGTGACTTTTTGGGTGACCTGACCAAATTAACATAGAAATGTGAGTTATACATCTGTCATTATCTTTGAAATCAATTCTAAGACGCTGTAGACTTGTTCTATGTGCGCCATTTCTATGCTTCACATTCTTAAGTTAGATTTAGTGTCTTTTTACTTTTGGCTTTGTTCACAAGCTTCAAACAATATTTTTGTTTATGGGACATATATTTAACAGAGATGGTACAATGATTCTCTACACCAGTGGTCCTAGTTGGTCACCAAACATTTCTGTAAAAAAAAAAACAACGATTAATCCTCATGTTCCTATTTTTGTATTTGTTTCATGCTGTTGGTGGTAGGTGCACTTGATTCAGCAGCCCTAGCACTGGGAAGGCAAAGTGTTCCCATTTTGAAAAATACCCAGAGAGCAAATCAAGTGCACCTTCAGGCCTTCCGCTGGCCAATCATATAGCTCAGATCACTGTGTATGCACAGTGCCTCAAGCGCACAGCAAAGTTGATACTGTGAGATTTCAAAACTTTTAAAACCATGACTAGAGAGACTCGGCGGAATATAGCAACGAGCTGCTGTTTTTATGAATAAGTTCATGTTGAAGTTGTTATTCAGCGCCCTACATCCACTCACTGCAAGTAGTATAGCAAAGTGTTATTTCCCTTTAACTGGCCACCCGATTTAACAACATGAATTGGTGCATGAGGCAGAAATAATGCAGTTTCGCCGTCGGCTGGAAGCCTCACCGCTACTCTCTCCTTTCCCTCAGACTGACCATCAGATACAGGCCATCAGTCCAGTAAAATAAATAAAAGCAAATGCATTATACTCACTCAGCTGTATACGTATACCTACAATTTTGAAATATAATTTCAAAACGATCTGAGAAGAACAACATTGGCAGGGCAATTCAAGCATAACCAATTTGCAGTGGTAATGTATTGGGCATTTTACCTACTACAATCCTCATTGCTACAGAACCGTTTTTAATAGGTTAATATTTCATTTTTTGTCATGTTTAAAAAATATATATATAAAAAAATCTGAGCGGTAGATCTTGGCTTTGAATTTTGACTTGAGGAAGTGACCACTGCCCTGGTGACCACTGCCCTGGTGACCACTGCCCTGGTGACCACTGCTTGTTTTGTCACAAACTGAAATTAGGCAAACTACTAGCATTTTAGCAGAAAGGAAATGGCGGAGCGATTTCTGCATATTGCACCTTTTTAAAAGCTGTACGTGGGTACCTGTATGTACCAAACTTTTTTTTGATGTTGCAGAGGAGGGTGAGGTGTACATATGGGACATGAGGAGCAGTAAATGCCTGAACAGGTTCACAGATGATGGCTGTGTGAGTGGGACCTCCATGGCTGCATCCAAGAACGGACAGTATCTGGCCTGCGGGTGAGTCAGCCATTTTGTTTTTTTTTAGCATTTTCCATGTCGTTTTGTGATATGAGGTTGTTGGTGTGTAGCTTTATTCATTTATTTATGAATTAATCCGTTTCCTTGCTGATGTGTTTCAGCAGCGATGGTCCCTGTCGTTTTGTGATCAAGCCATTGCAATGTTTGTTTTGTCCTTGTCTTGCTTCAGATGTCTTTTTTTTTGTTGTTTTTATGCATGATTTTGCCACAAAACCTTAAGGATAATTGGGTCATTCCACCAATTAGGTGGCTTTTTAAGAAGTGTAACAAATATTAACATTCTGTCATAAAGAGCACGTTCAACTTAATAAAATAAAAAAACATGGTATCCCACTTTAAGCAATTTAAATAAAACATTTAAAGTACGTGCCTATTATGTGCCAAATAAAGGAACAGGGTTGACGATTTCATCTTTAATCAGCTGTACATTTCCTCGTGACAGGGGGAATGGAATCTTGTTTTGTGCAACAGGGAGTGTTAATTAAATGCAAGCTTCACACAACAAAATGTAGTGAAAACATTTCTAGCCTGTCTGTCCATGGGTAACAGGGTTGACGTGTCATGCTCGACCCGCTCAGTTTTCCACCACAAAACACCAGAAAATAGCCAAAAAGAGTAGAACCAGCTCACCCGATTTTACTCTATGATTTGACTATTCGATGTTCTGTTTTTCAGGATGAAAACTATTCTAAAAGGAATAGTTTCACGAATTCAAGTAAACATGGTGGATCTTAAAATGAAGGAAACGTGTCAATGAATCGTATGAAATAAATTATCTTCAGAAATGACTTTGTCAAAGCAACAAAATAACTAGGGCTGTACAATGATGGTGAAAGAAACTTGGAGAAAGGTTGGGGTTAAGTGAGTTCAAATCTGACTAGAGGTGGACACATGGTTGATGGAGGGACATGTCAAAATGCTGATTTATTGAATTCTCCATGTGGTCTACATTTTAAAGGGCACTTCATTTAACATAACAGGCTTTTAAATTGTAGTATTTGTGCACATTTTATACTTAAAATTTCAACGGGATGCCAAAGGCACCCATTTCATGGAATAACCCAATTGTATTTTTTCGTATAGATATAGCTGTAGCACACACGTTCACATAATTTTTCTACCATTTCTATTATCTCAGGTCAGCGGCAGGTGTGGTGAACGTGTACTCGCAGGAGGAGTGTATGCGGCAGAACAACCCCAAGCCTCTGAAGGCCATCATGAACCTGGTGAACTCTGCCACCTCTCTCCGCTTCAACCCCACCTCCGAGATCCTGGCCATTGCCTCCAGGGCTGACGACGAGGCTGCCCGATTGGTCAGTCTCTCTCTCTCTCTCTCACACCTAATGTTGTCTTTGTCATCATAACAGCTACACCTGGTCTCTTGTAAAGATGAGGTTTTATTGCAGCATGACTTGGATAGTAATAAAGAACTAAAACCATGTCTCTCTTTCAATGTCATCAAGTCTCTCCAAGTGTCATATGTCTACCCTTCTCATTTCAGGTTCATATCCCCAGCTTCACGGTGTTCTCCAACTTCCCCATGTTCCAGAGGAAAACCATATACAGAGCCCACCGCCTGGACTTCTCCCCAAACAGCGGCTTCTTCTCTCTGGCCAACAACAAGGGCCATGCCCCTCTCTTCAGGTGAGTCTTGTTTTTTGTTTTTTCAGACAGCAGAAAATAAAAAACATCAACACTATGGGTGACTTGATACAGGTAAATATATTGGAATAATAATTTGGTTTATTTTCAGGTTGTTGCATTACAAAGACTTTTGATGAAGAGCATCACAAGCAGGCCTGTAATCAACATCAAGACACCAAGCTCCCTCAATACAACTACCATTGTCTTCAAGAAGACATTTTACAATGAAAAGGACTTCAATTGTGAACTCGGTTATGGTCATTTCATCTATGAAAGTGTCACAGCAAGATACCATGTCTTTGTTATCCTGTTTTTTTCCCTTCAAATTTGAGTGATTACATTTTTTAAGTGTTCAGTTTTCAAAATGCTTGTCCTGTGTATTTCTTTCTGTCTACTTTAGGGTTTGACAAATGTTTGTATAATGGATAAAGTACAACTTCATTTCCTTGATACTTGGCCATTAGTATAGTTTATTCTGTTCCTAGATATCTCAGAGAACAATAACATTATAGATTGACTAGTATAGAAAGGCTGTCAAACTTGTATGCACTAAAGCCCCGTTAGTCTACTCCATGTTGACCTGAAAATCTGTTGCTTCCAGCCACAATAATGGATTAGTATTCACTGTGACTTCCATTTTGACCAAAGCGCTCCTCCAAATCTGATGATCATTTTCACACAATTTTGGATTAAATACTTAATGTTCAGTGCCTTCAGAAAGTATTCATACCCCTTGACTTATTCCACATTTTTGTTATTACAGCCTAAATTCTAAATGGATTAAATATGTTTTGCAAATGTATTAAATTAAATGCAGCAATATCTCATTTACACCTTTGCTATGACATCTAATTGCGCTCGGGTGCATCCAATTTAATTTGATCATCCTTGAGCCGTTGCTACAACTTGATTAGAGTCCACCGTTGGCCAATTCAATTGTTTTGACATGATTTTGAAATAAACACACCTGTCTATATAAGGTCCCACAGTTGACAGTGCATGTCAGAGTAGAGACTATACCAAGAAGTCCATGGAACTGGCCATAGAGTGCTGAGGTAGAATTGTGACAAGGCGAATCTGGGAAAGGGTATAAAACCATTTCTAGAGCGTTGGAACGTTTCCAAGAGCACAGTGGTCTGCATCATTGGGAAGTAAAAATAAATAATATGGGACTACTCAAGACTGCCTAGAGCTGGACCTCTGACCAAACTGCAGAGGGAAAAAATCAGGTCAAGGGGTATGAAGACTTTCTGAAGGCACAGCCTATCTGGCCCAGCTTATCGGCAGACCAATAAAGCGAAGCTAATATAAACCCTTACTTTGCATTCATGCTCCCAGTATGGCTCATAGAACAGTTTGCTTGATGGTGCCATTCGCACTGTGAAATTGACTGCTTTATTTTTTCATTTTTTTACTGCACTAAAGGGACCTCCCTGCTGAGCCACAGCATTGAGAGAAACACACACACCTACAGACTCCAGATGAATGACAGTAACGCCATGTGTTACATGCATTAGATCCTCCTTTAGGACGTCAGTCAGGGTAGGCAGCATTCCAACACCTACATTTCTCCTCATTAGTAAAAGATGAAGCACTGTGTCCTCCCTAAGGCGTCGTAGTCGTTTGTATCTGCATTCAGACAAGTAATTTCTCTTCCCCTCGTGTTTCAATGCATGTTTATCACATTTATTGTTTTGGTCTGTCCTGAGGTGCTCCTGTAATATAATAGGCTGGAGAAATGTCTATGATAAATGAACCTTAACACCAAACAAACAAAAATAGTTTTCCCCTGTAGTCCCCCTAATGCAGAAACCAACAGAAACTATTAACAGGTGGGAAGTTTCAGAAACAAATAATGAGCCTCATCAGCATTTTACTTAGTTTTAGTTCTCATGTGGGTGTCTCGAGAGTCGGAAATAAATATATTTGCCCTGCAGATCAGACATGGAAAAATAGCTGCAGTTGTGAAATTAATGGTGATTTGTGTAAATATAGGTTTAGAATCTGTGTTTGTCCTATCTATTCTCTGGTCTGTCTGACTAATTTACAGATTTGCGATTTCAGCAGCAGGTTGCAGCTGTGTAGTTGGTGAACCTCTTAAAATAACCACAAACTCCATCTATCTCTTATGAATATGTGCTAGTATCAAAATGATCTACACTAATTAGCCATATATTTTTACACAGTCTGTCTCTTTCACACGCATGTTAAAGGAGAAATACAGTGGCTTCAAAAAGTATTCACACGCCTTGACTTTTTCACATTTTGTTGTGTTCCAAAGTGGGATTCAAATGGATTTGTCATTTTTTGTCAATGATTACACAAAATGATTACTTTTTTGGAGTATTTAATGGAAAATAAAAAACCAATATATTTTGACTAGACAAGTATTCAACCCCCTGAGTCAGTGCATGTTAGAATCAACTTTGGCAGTCTTTCTGGGTAAATCACTAAGAGCTTTGCAAACCAGGATTGTACAATATTTGCCAATTAATCTTTAAAAAACTCAATATTAGAAAAGGTGCTCTTAATGTTGTGTTGGATTTGCCCCAAACATAATGCTTTGTATTCAGGACAAAAAGTAAATTTTCTTTGCCACATTTTTAGCAGTATTACTTTAGTGCCTTGTTTGTAAACAGGATGCATGTTTTGGAATATTTGTATTCTGTACAGGCTTCCTTCTTTTCACTTTGTCATTTAGGTTAGTATTGTGGAGTAACTACGATGTTTTCTCTTTTTACAGCCATTCAACTCTGTAACTGTTTTAAAGTCACCTTTGGCCTCATGGTGAAATCCCTGAGCGGTTTCTTTCCTCTCCGGCAACTGAGTTAGGAAGGACGCCTTTACCTTTGTAGTGACTGGGTGTATTGATACACCATCCAAAGTGTAATTAATAACTTCACCATGCTCAAAGGGATATTTGACATCTTATTTTTTTACCCATCTACCAATAGGTGCCTTTCTTTGCGAGGCATTGGAAAACCTCCCAGGTCTTTTTCATTGAATTTGTGTTTGAAATTCACTGCTCGATTGAGATACCTTACAGATAAATTGTATGTGTGGGGTACAGAGATGGGGCTGTGATTAAAAAATAATGTTAAACACGATTATTCCACACAGGTAGTCCCAGGCAACTTATCCAAATTGTTAAGCAAATTTTTACTCCAGAAGTTATTTAGGCTTGCCATAACAAAGGGGTTGAATACTTACTGACTCAAGACATTTCACCTTTGCATTTTTTGTCATTTGTAAACATTTCTAAAAACATAATTCCACTTTGACATTATAGAGTGTTGCGTTCAGTGACACAAAATTGAAATGTAATGCATTTTAAATTCAGCCTGTAACAACAAAATGTGAAAAAAGTCAAGGGGTGTGAATACTTTGAGGGCATTGTAGTTGTTTTACCAACTCACCTGACTACTGTGCAAGCTGCTGTCAACTCCCCATCACAACACATAACCACGCACAATCACACATATACCTGACTAGCTGGAAGTACCTTTGGCAGTGATGACAGCAGCTTTGCAGGACAGTCACAGACTTATTTCATTATTTCAACTCCATTGCAGAAGAAAACACCCAGAAGAAAGATCGATATAAGGTAAGTTTGTGTGTCAACTATTTTTGTAACAGGATAAAGCCATTTTTTTGTGTGTAGCAATATTAACTGCTGTACAGTTACAGTGCTATAAGTACTCTATGAGAGCAACGATTCTTAAGTTTTCATTCCAAACAATCTTCTGTCTGTTGATGTGGGTCAGGTACATTTCAAATTTAAACACCACTATATAGTGACATCATCATCTGAACCTATAACAGTGAGCATCCCAGTTTGGCAGATACTATTCTTCCTTGATTGACAATGGTTTAGTCACTGAGAAGTTTCCAGGTAGACCTCAATACAGGACATTCATTGACTAGTTTATTTTCCATTCGTAAACATCCATTAACATAAACTCAGCAAAAAAATAATCGTCCTCACTGTCAACTGCATTTTATTTTCAGCATGTAAATATTTGTATTCACATAAGATTCAACAACTGAGACATAAACTGAACAAGTTCCACAGATGTGACTAACAGAAATTGAATAATGTGTCCCTGAACAAATGGGTCAAAATCAAACGCACGGCATTGAGATTGCCTGCAATGACAACAAGCTCAGTCCGATGATGCTGTGACACCGCCCCAGACCATGAAGGACCCTCCACCTCCAAATCGAGGACCTGCCTTACAACAGGCCTACAAGCCCTCAGTCCAGCCTCTCTCAGCCTATTGCGGACAGTCTGAGCACTGATGGAGGGATTGTGCGTTCCTGGTGTAACTCGGGCAGTTGTTGTTGCTATCCTGTACCCGTGGATGTACCGATCCAGTGCAGGTGTTGTTACACGTGGTCTGCCACTGCAAGGACGATCAGCTGTCCGTTCTGTCTCCCTGTAGCACTGTCTTAGGCGTCTCACAGTATGGACATTGCATTTTACTGCCCTGGCCACATCTGCAGTCCTCATGCCGCTTTGCAGCATGCCTAAGGCACGTTCACGCAGATGAGCGGGGACCCTGGACATCTTTCTTTTGGTGTTTTTCAGAGTGAGTAGAAAGGCTTCTTTAGTGTCCCAAGTTTTTATAACTGTGACCTTAATTGCCTACCCTCTGTAAGCTGTTAGAGTCTCAACGACCGTTCCACAGGTGTATGTTCATTAATTGTTTATGGTTCATTGAACAACATTTGGAACGACATTTATTGGATATTTAAAACTTTTTTAACAAATCAAAAACTGAAAAATTGGGCGTGCAAAATTATTCAGCCCCCTTAAGTTAATACTTTGTAGCGCCACCTTTTGCTGCGATTACAGCTGTAAGTCGCTTGGGGTATGTCTCTATCAGTTTTGCACATCGAGAGACTGAATTTTTTTTCCCATTCCTCCTTGCAAACAGCTCGAGCTCAGTGAGGTTGGATGGAGAGCATTTGTGAACAGCAGTTTTCAGTTCTTTCCACAGATTCTCGATTGGATTCAGGTCTGGACTTTGACTTGGCCATTCTAACACCTGGATATGTTTATTTTTGAACCATTCCATTGTTGATTTTGCTTTATGTTTTGGATCATTGTCTTGTTGGAAGACAAATCTCCGTCCCAGTCTCAGGTCTTTTGCAGACTCCATCAGGTTTTCTTCCAGAATGGTCCTGTATTTGGCTCCATCCATCTTCCCATCAATTTTAACCATCTTCCCTGTCCCTGCTGAAGAAAAGCAGGCCCAAACCATGATGCTGCCACCATCATGTTTGACAGTGGGGATGGTGTGTTCAGCTGTGTTGCTTTTACGCCAAACATAACGTTTTGCATTGTTGCCAAAAAGTTCAATTTTGGTTTCATCTGACCAGAGCACCTTCTTCCACATGTTTGGTGTGTCTCCCAGGTGGCTTGTGGCAAACTTTAAACAACACTTTTTATGGATATCTTTAAGAAATGGCTCTCTTCTTGCCACTCTTCCATAAAGGCCAGATTTGTGCAATATACGACTGATTGTTGTCCTATGGACAGAGTCTCCCACCTCAGCTGTAGATCTCTGCAGTTCATCCAGAGTGATCATGGGCCTCTTGGCTGCATCTCTGATCAGTCTTCTCCTTGTATGAGCTGAAAGTTTAGAGGGACGGCCAGGTCTTGGTAGATTTGCAGTGGTCTGATACTCCTTCCATTTCAATATTATCACTTGCACAGTGCTCCTTGGGATGTTTAAAGCTTGGGAAATCTTTTTGTATCCAAATCACTTGCACGCCACACAGGTAGATTAATGGTTGGACAAGGGAGGCTTCTTTTGGGACTAACTACAAAATAAGTCATGAAGAACCTGACAGATTGTATGTTAAATTGGGTTGGAAAGCATCGGAAGTATGGAGTCCTCTGCCTCGAAGCAGAGAATGATATTATGGCAATGTTGGAAATTCACTGTCAGCCTGTCTGTCTGAAAATGTACCTGTGGTCAGAGACCTGTGTTCAAATGATAATGGAAGTACTGGAATCTGAGACTGTTCTTCAGTGACTATTCAATTCTTAAAACATGGTGGGTTAAACGCCATGAGCTCACACATCAGTCTAAATTGCATGGATGACGTTTGTCTGTCTGTCAGTATCATGGTAGAATAATGATTTCGACCTCTCTTGCATCTGTGTGCTCCCATTAGGCCTATGTGGGGTAGAATTGTCTATTGTTGTGCTTTCAGGAGGAATTATGAGAGCACACAAGGTGCACTGTTGGAATTATGTGGAGAAAAAAAACACACACACACACACACACACACACACACACACACACACACACACACACACACACACACACACACACACACACACACACACACACACACACACACACACACACACACACACACACACACACACACACACACACACACACAGCATAGGAGAGAGAGAGTCTTTTGAAAATGTAATGGAACGCTGTTGGACCAGAAATATCAATGGACTAGAATAGAGAGCATTCTGAAAAACCAGACACAGCCTTCTGGATTGATGAGGGTAATTACTTGGATCAGAGCAGATGAGAGGAAGAGAGGCAAGGTAGTCACTTTAGACTATTGAGATAAACCCTTGGCGTGAATCAGCACTAATTGTAAACAGGTGTTAGGCCAATCCCAGTGGAGGTGGCCCACAATTGACCTGTGCATATCAGTGATAGTTTGTCCACTGTCAGACACACCTCTTGTCTCTAATCTACAACAAGTCTGAAATCAGTTTAAAAATACTTCTCTGGGATCGGTTAAGGTGTGTTCAGCTAACTAAAAAATATTCACCTAGACAGGGACAAGTTTAGTTATAGAATGCTTTGTCAAAATGCTTGATAAAAATAGGAATTACTATTTGTGATACAACCCTTACTGTAATAAACAACTTAGTCCAAAATGTGTCTATCAGCATTTGTATTTTGTGACCATCATTTGTTTGCCTTGTAAGGGACAATTGTCCTTGGCCCATTCTAAAACTATCCAGTTGTGATTTTCAAAGCGGTTCCTGTTGGTGAGATTCTTCCTAACCTCTTCTCTGCATAGGTCACAAACATTGAACTGGGCCTATGTGTTGACCTATGGGCCTAGTTCAATGTTTTTGTGTGACTGGGTACGTTGTCTCACCCGTAGAGCTTCGGGTAGGAGAAAATGATGGCTGAGGCAGGGGTCATGGAGATGATTTCAGAGCAGGTGCTGACCTGCTCCATCTGCTTGGACCTGTTCAACAACCCAGTGTCGACGCCCTGTGGACACAACTTCTGCCAGGGTTGCATCGGAGGCTACGTTGCCTCCAGCTCCACCTGCACCTGCCCACTCTGCAAGCATCAGTTCCCCGAGCGGCCTCAGCTCAACATCAACCGAGTTTTCGCCCATATCGCTGAGTAATTCAAAGAAGCTCGCTACACCACGGCAAATCCGCACATGTTGGACATGAAGACCCCAGGAGCCATGGCCAACAGCAACCCCTTTCTGGAGGAGATGATCAAATGTGACGTGTGCACAGGGAAGAAACAAGTGGCGATCAGCTCGTGTTTGACCTGCACGGCATCCTACTGCGAGGCCCATGTGCAGCCTCACCTGAACACACCCTTCTACTCCAACCACCAGCTCCTGGAGACCCGGGGAGCGCTTCGCGGCCGCACCCTGCCCACTGCACCACCGGCTTCTGGAGGTGTACTGCCGCACGGACCAGATCTGTATCTGTGTGCTGGAGGAGCACCGCACCGTGTCCGTGCAGACAGAGTCAGCAAACAGGTGAGAAGGCAAAGCAGCTTTCACATCAGGCTCTTGGAGCACACACCCCTTCAGAACTTCAATGGCCCGCGCAGCTCAAAGATGCTTTTTGTGCCAAGGTTATAGTCTGAAGGCTACTTAAGAGTGTGGTGTGTTTCTTGGGGTTGGACGTGTTCCTTGAAGAAGTATAATTTCATTCTAGTTCTGTGGTTGGTGTCTGGTGTTTTATTTAGGTTACTTTTTTTTATATTACAACTTGCATTTTGATTGAACCTTTGAAAGACTGAGTATTGGCCACTAGTTTGTAGGTCATAGGGGCGTCTCATCTTCTTGCAATGCAGATGACATAGATGACACCTTTTTGTAAACAAGCCACTAAAATCCCTTTTGCAATGCAGATTTTACTCTAAAGATTGTCTGAGATGGGAGTTGATTATGTTCTTGTCTAAGCTGCATCCACATTTCTAATGTAAACCACTTGCATAGAAACAGTGACTGGGTTTTTCTCTGGTTGGCTTTCAGATAACTGTAAATTCTTGAACCAAGAGGGTAAAAAAGTGATTGGGAACTGTGGAACTTTACAGATTTAGCAACACATTTCCATTCAATGACTGCATCACAATTTGACAGCTCCCGGATGCACTATATTTTAATAGTCATTAAATATAACATACGATCCTCCTTTGGCTCTGAGCAGAAAACAAAGGAACAGCTCATCGCTTACAGTGCCTTGCGAAAGTATTCGGCCCCCTTGAACTTTGCGACCTTTTGCCACATTTCAGGCTTCAAACATAAAGATATAAAACTGTATTTTTTTTTGTGAAGAATCAACAACAAGTGGGACACAATCATGAAGTGGAACGACATTTATTGGATATTTAAAACTTTTATAACAAATCAAAAACTGAAAAATTGGGCGTACAAAATTATTCAGCCCCTTTACTTTCAGTGCAGCAAACTCTCTCCAGAAGTTCAGTGAGGATCTCTGAATGATCCAATGTTGACCTAAATGACTAATGATGATAAATATAATCCACCTGTGTGTAATCAAGTCTCCGTATAAATGCACCTGCACTGTGATAGTCTCAGAGGTCCGTCAAAAGCGCAGAGAGCATCATGAAGAACAAGGAACACACCAGGCAGGTCCGAGATACTGTTGTGAAGAAGTTTAAAGCCGGATAAGGATACAAAAAGATTTCCCAAGCTTTAAACATCCCAAGGAGCACTGTGCAAGCGATAATATTGAAATGGAAGAGTATCAGACCACTGCAAATCTACCAAGACCTGGCCGTCCCTCTAAACTTTCAGCTCATACAAGGAGAAGACTGATCAGAGATGCAGCCAAGAGGCCCATGATCACTCTGGATGAACTGCAGAGATCTACAGCTGAGGTGGGAGACTCTGTCCATAGGACAATAATCAGTCGTATATTGCACAAATCTGGCTTTTATGGAAGAGTGGCAAGAAGAAAGACATTTCTTAAAGATATCCATAAAAAGTGTCGTTTAAAGTTTGCCACAAGCCACCTGGGAGACACACCAAACGTGGAAGAAGGTGCTCTGGTCAGATGAAACCAAAATTGAACTTTTTGGCAACAATGCAAAACGTTATGTTTGGCGTAAAAGCAACACAGCTGAACACACCATCCCCACTGTCAAACATGGCGGTGGCAGCATCATGGTTTGGGCCTGCTTTTCTTCAGCAGGGACAGGGAAGATGGTTAAAATTGATGGGAAGATGGATGGAGCCAAATACAGGACCATTCTGGAAGAAAACCTGATGGAGTCTGCAAAAGACCTGAGACTGGGATGGAGATTTGTCTTCCAACAAGACAATGATCCAAAACATAAAGCAAAATCTACAATGGAATGGTTCAAAAATAAACATATCCAGGTGTTAGAATGGCCAAGTCAAAGTCCAGACCTGAATCCAATCGAGAATCTGTGGAAAGAACTGAAAACTGCTGTTCACAAATGCTCTCCATCCAACCTCACTGAGCTCGAGCTGTTTTGCAAGGAGGAATGGGAAAAAATGTCAGTCTCTCGATGTGCAAAACTGATAGAGACATACCCCAAGCGACTTACAGCTGTAATCGCAGCAAAAGGTGGCGCTACAAAGTATTAACTTAAGGGGGCTGAATAATTTTGCACGCCCAATTGTTCAGTTTTTGATTTGTTAAAAACGTTTGAAATATCCAATAAATGTCGTTCCACTTCATGATTGTGTCCCACTTGTTGTTGATTCTTCACAAAAAAATACAGTTTTATATCTTTATGTTTGAAGCCTGAAATGTGGCAAAAGGTCGCAAAGTTCAAGGGGGCCGAATACTTTCGCAAGGCACTGTAAATGTATCTGAGAAAATGGGCAGCTCCCATTGAGGCCATCACTGTTTTGAAGTACTCAATTTCTTCTACTATTTCTGAGTTGACAAAACGAAGGGTGCGACCTGGAATGTGTTACATAAAGCCAAGGTTTGATTTACTGCCACCTGCAGCTATGGAATGTTTACTCATGAGTAGCAATCATTGGCGGATTCCTCCTGATTTTATTTGACTTGGCAAGTCAGTTAAGAACAAATTCTTATTTACAATGACGGCCAAACCCGGACGACGCCGGGCAAATCTTGCGCGGCTCTATCGGGACTCCCAATCACGGCAGGTTGTGATACATACTGGATTCGACCCAGGGTGTCTGTAGTGAAGCCTCTAGCCCTGAGATGCAGTGCCTTCTATTGCTGTGCCACTCGGGAGCCCAAAATCATGTGATCCTTCCTTAACCTATAGGAAGACATACAAGTATTTTGACTCATACTGTGGTCAAAGTCCTCAATGGTGCTAAAAAAAAATGGGCTTTTGGGCACTAGAGTCCTCAATATCTCTGTCAGGCATCTGACCAAAAACATGAGCAATTTGACATGATTTAGGTCTAATCTTCTGGATAATGGGTTTGGCTCAAGGCAAATGAATAACATGTACGATTTTGTTGTTGTTGTTGAATGAATGTACTTCATTGTGTTATCTGCTGTGTGTGTGTGTGTATATGGCTATTTCAAGAGCAATGTTTTTCTATTTGCATCTAAAAATATATCTTTTTTTGCACTTCACAAAGCACGTTTTACTTAAGTGTTCCCTAAGAGCCTGTTTAAGCAGCAGCAGCAGCAGGCCAGCAGACTTGTCTAGTTAGGACAAGTAGTGAACAGACATGATGCCAGATCTACTCTCAATGACACTGCATTCACATAATTGGTCTCGTTGTCGCTCATCCTCCATCTCTTTCCTGTCCTTTTGTCTGTCACACAGAAACTCATCGGGAAGACAGAACTAGAGATTCTGAACAGGGTTGAGGGGAAGCGCCTCCGTCTGAATGAGCTCAGGAGCCGACTGGAGACCGTCGGGGTCGGCAGCTGATTCACAGGCCCCAACGTTGTATCAACATTGTGTTAGATCTATTTGACCCCTTCCCTAAACCCCTCAACATGTCGGGCTTCATATTCACCAGATCACGCTACCACTCCCTCTAGTGTTAGGAGAACGTACCCACAACCGTTACTCCCACTGCAGTGGCGATTAGCAGGTCAAGACAGTCTGTGTAGTCAACCGAAAGGATGTTTGCCATACCCCTGTTATGATACATTATGGAAAATACTCAATTAAAATGTTTAAAAAAAAAACACATTAGGTTTGAATCACACATTTTTCAGTTGGCAGAATGTTTTCTCTTTGACCTGCGATCACAATAATGACCACAACTGGAGAGAAAGAAACTGACCTTAAATCAGCGTCAAGGAGCAACTTAATCCTACTGTTTTTTTTTCTAGAACTATGCACGGGGTGAGCTGTCGGAGGTGGAGCAGTTGCTGGGGGAGCTCAGTTGCTCGGTGGACAGGATCCGTGACGAGCTGGTGGGCGGGATGGAAGAGAAGCAGGCGTCTGTGGAAACAAGGGGGGAGGGGCGAGTGACACATTTGGAGGCGGAGCTTAGCCAGCTGCTGGTGCGGCGATCCAGATTGGAAGCCCAGGTCACATCTGATGACCACATTTGTTTCCTCCAGGTATGGAGGGAATGTGTTTTAGCTGAGGCACCTTTTATCATTTGTGGGTGTCTGTTGTAACAATTGGGTGGGGTTCACACTTTGAGGGTGATGGGACCTGCACCGGGTGTGCCACATATACGTTCCAATGGCCTCTAAGTGCAAGCTATCAGAGATATTACCAGAGTCCATTCCACTCATGTTAAACTCTGAACTGTAAGTCTTTCAATTGAACATATCTGTCAATGCCTGCCTTCAAACCACTGAGTTTTGAGGAGGCGAGTGCCCCCCCTACGGGCAGACTCTGACACCCAGGAGTTGGATGCTGAGGCAGAGGTGTCGCTGCATTTCTCTCTGGGGGAGGGGAAGGTGGTTCTGGGAGAACTGAAGAAGAGTATGGCTCAAATCCGCATGGGGGAGGTGCACTCCCGAGTCTCCAGTGAGTAGCACCATCACTTTCGTTGTTTAAAACAATCCTCTGTATTATCCTTTTCAAAATGAACATCAGTTACCAAATATTCATAATGGTAGTTTCATTTTAGTTTTTTTCCTCCTTATGATCATCTACAACATTATTATTTTGTATAGTCATAAGTTGTTCATAAGTTGTTCCCCTACTGTGGTTTTCTCATAAATTACTGAGTTGATGATACATATTGAGACAGGAATTCTGCTGAGTCACTCTGAAAGTCAGCCTAGTCTGCAAGCAGTCAAAATACGATTCCAACTCAAATACCTCATGCCAATAGAACTCATTCCTTCCGTCATCCATTACTGTGGTGCAACATCGGCCTGGCAAAGAATGAGTCATTGACAAAAGTGGGTTGTAAAAAATACCAGGAGGAACATGAACACACAAGAAAGGAAACACAACCTATCACACCTGGCCTGATAAAGTAGAATGCACTGTATGTTGAGGACCAACCTATTTGTTTTTTTTAATATAACACAGTGCGCGTGTGTTACAGTTACTTCCCTACGGGAGAGCGACAGTACGACCAGTGTACAGACACTACGGACCACTAAGAGTCAGTGGTCTCTACGAGGTGGGTCAATTTAAATTGCGTCATATATATATATATATATATATATATATATATATATATATATATATATATATATACACTGTTCAAAAAAATAAAGGGAACACTAAAATAACACATCCTAGATCTGAATGAATAAAATATTCTTATTAAATACTTTTTTCTTTACATAGTTGAATGTGCTGACAACAAAATCACACAAAAATTATCAATGGAAATCAAATTTATCAACCCATGGAGGTCTGGATTTGGAGTCACACTCAAAATTAAAGTGGAAAACCACACTACAGGCTGATCCAACTTTGATGTAATGTCCTTAAAACAAGTCAAAATGAGGCTCAGTAGTGTGTGTGGCCTCCACGTGCCTGTATGACCTCCCTACAATGCCTGGGCATGCTCCTGATGAGGTGGCGGATGGTCTCCTGAGGGATCTCCTCCCAGACCTGGACTAAAGCATCCGCCAACTCCTGGACAGTCTGTGGTGCAACGTTGGTGGATGGAGCGAGACATGATGTCCCAGATGTGCTCAATTGGATTCAGGTCTGGGAAACGGGCGGGCCAGTCCATAGCATCAATGCCTTCCTCTTGCAGGAACTGCTGACACACTCCAGCCACATGAGGTCTAGCATTGTCTTGCATTAGGAGGAACCCAGGGCCAACCGCACCAGCATATGGTCTCACAAGGGGTCTGAGGATCTCATCTCGGTACCTAATGGCAGTCAGGCTACCTCTGGCAAGCACATGAAGGTGTGCGGCCCCCCCAAAAAATGCCACCCCACACCATGACTGACCCACTGCCAAACCGGTCATGCTGGAGGATGTTGCAGGCAGCAGAATGTTCTCCACGGC
Organism: Oncorhynchus mykiss; assembly: GCF_013265735.2. Lineage (NCBI taxonomy): Eukaryota > Metazoa > Chordata > Actinopteri > Salmoniformes > Salmonidae > Oncorhynchus > Oncorhynchus mykiss. The sequence goes on from NC_048577.1 coordinate 34,944,069, forward strand.
GTCTCCAGACTCTGTCACGTCTGTCACATGCGCTCAGTGTGAACCTGCTTTCATCTGTGAAGAGCACAGGGCGCCAGTGGCGAATTTGCCAATCTTGGTGTTCTCTGGCAAATGCAAACGTCCTGCACGGTGTTGGGCTGTAAGCACAACCCCCACCTGTGGACGTCGGGCCCTCATACCACCCTCATGGAGTCTGTTTCTGACCGTTTGAGCAGACACATGCACAATTTTGGCCTGCTGGAGGTCATTTTGCAGGGCTCTGGCAGTGCTCCTCCTGCTCCTCCTTGCACAAAGGCGGAGGTAGCGGTCCTGCTGCTGGGTTGTTGCTCTCCTACGGCCTCCTCCAAGTCTCCTGATGTACTGACCTGTCTCCTGGTAGTGCCTCCATGCTCTGGACACTATGCTGACAGACACAGCAAACCTTCTTGCCACAGCTCGCATTGATGTACCATCCTGGATGAGCTGCACTACCTAAGCCACTTGTGTGGGTTGTAGACTCTGTCTCATGCTACCACTAGAGTGAAAGCACGGCCAGCATTCAAAAGTGACCAAAACATCAGCCAGGAAGCATAGGAACTGTGAAGTGGTCTGTGGTCACCAGCTGCAGAACCACTCCTTTATTGGGGGTGTCTTGTTAATTGCCTATAATTTCCACCTGATGTCTATTCCATTTGCACAACAGCATGTGACATTTATTGTCAATCAGTGTTGCTTCCTAAGTGGACAGTTTGATTTCACAGAAGTGTGATTGACTTGGAGTTACATTGTGTTGTTTAAGTGTTCCCTTTATTTTTTTGAGCAGTGTATACACACACACACACACACACACACACACACACACACACACAGTACCAGTCAAATGTTTGGACAAACCTACTCATTCAAGGGTCTTTCTTTATTTTTACTACTTTCTAGATTGTAGAATAAATATTTGAGATTCTTCAAAGTAGCCACCCTTTGCCTTGTCGACAGCTTTGCACACTCTTGGCATTTGCTCAATCATCTTCATGAGGTAGTCACCTGGAATGCATTTAAATTAACAGGTGTACCTTGCTAAAAGTTAAATTGTGTAAAAGACCAAGTCGATATTATGGCAAGGACAGCTCAAATAAGCAAACAGTCCATTACTATAAGACATGAAGGTCAGTCAATCCGGAAAATTTCCAGAACTTTGAATGTTTCTTCAAGAGCAGTCGCAAAAACCATCAAGAGCTATGATGAAACTGGCTCTCAGGAGGACCGCCATAGGAAAGGAGGACCCAGAGTTACCTCTGCTGCAGAGGAGTTACCAGCCTCAGACATTGCAGCCCAAATAAATGCTTCACAGAGTTCAAGTAACAGACACATCTCAACATCAACTGTTCAGAGGAGAGTGAATCAGGCCTTCATGGTCATATTTCTGCAAAGACGCCACTACTAAAGGACATAAATAAGAAGAGACTTTCTTGGGCCAAGAAACACTTGCAAATGTGGAAACCTGTGGAAATCTGTCCTTTGCTCTGAGTCCAAATTTTAGGTTTTTGGTTCCAACCCCCTTGTCTTTGTGAGACGCAGAGTTGGTGAATGGATGATTGCCGCATGTGTGGTTCCCACGTGAAGCATGGAGGAGTTGTGATGGGGCACTGTCCGTGATATATTAAGAATTCAAGGTACACTTAACCAGCATGGCTACCAAATCATTCTGCAGCAATACGCCAAAATGACCCAAAACACACCTCCAGGCTGTGTAAGGGCTATTTGACCAAGAAGGAGAGTGATGGAGTGCAGCATTAAGCCATTACAGCATTAAGTCTTCTTGGGTATGACGCTACAAGCTTGGCACACCTGTATTTGGGGAGTTTCTCCCATTCTTCTACTCTCAATCTATGTCAGGTTGGATGGGAAGTATCGCCGCACAGCTATTTTCAGGTCTCTCCAGAGATGTTTGATCCGGTTCAAGTCCGGGCTCTGGCTGGGCCAATCAAGGACATTCAGAGCCACTCCTGCATTGTCTTGGCTGTGTGCATAGGGTCGTTGTCCTGTTGGAAAGTGAACCTTTGGCCCAGTTTCAGGTCCTGAATGCTCTGGAGCAGGCTTTCATTAAGGATCTCTCTGTACTTTTGTTCCGTTCATCTTTCCCTAGATCCTGACTAGTCTCCCAGCTGAAAAACACATCCCCACAGCATGATGCTGCCACTACCATACTTCACTTTAGGGAAGGGGATGGTGCCAGGTTTCCTCCAGACAACTCTTGGCATTCAGGCCAAATATTTGAGTCTTGGTTTCACTCAACCAGAGAATCTTGTTTGTCATGGTCTGAGAGTCTTTTGGGTGCCTTTTGGCAAACTTCAAGCAAGCTGTCGTGCCTTTTACTGAGGAGTGGCTTCAGTCTGGCCACTCTACCATAAAGGCTTGGTTGGTGGAGTGCTGCAGACTTTGTTGTCCTTCTGGAAGGTTCTCCCATCTCCACAGAGGAGCTCTGTCAAAGTGACCATCAGATTCTTGGTCACCTCCCTGACCATGGTCCTTCTCCCCCCGAGTGCTCAGTTTGGCCAGGTGGCCAGCTGTAAGAAGAGTCTCGGTGGAAGAAGTTTGGAACCATTTAAAAAATGGAGGCCACTGTTCTTAAGGGACCTTCAATGCTGCAGAAACTGTTCGGTACCCTCCCCCAGATCTGTGCCTCGACACAATCCTGTCTCGGAGCTCTCTAGGGCTTGGACTCTAGGGCTTGGACTTAAAACCTTTTTTTTTCATTCTGTACTCACACATACTTCCATTTTAAACATGTCTAAATGTTTCTTCTCCCCTCAGATCTAAAAAAAAGATAAAATCAGGTATGTCTGTCTGCACTCTTGGAGCTCTTCACGCCAAAGATGATTTTTTGTCTTAAGGTCTCGAACCCTGATGACCACATTTGCATGCTCGTCCCCACTGAAACTTTTGTCGGTATCACTTTCTTAGTTTCTTTGTGTCTTTTCATCTCAGGTGAACGTGGGTGAGAATAAAGACTGGAAGGTGGGTGTGGTGTGGGAGTCATCCCAGAGGAAAGGGCTGTTTGACATGAGCCCTAATAGCGGTTACTACGCCCTCTGGTGGGGGTGCACCCACCTGCGCGCCCTCACCAAGGTTAAGGCATCGGTGCGCCTCCCCAGAGTGGATGTCTTCCTGGATTGTGAGGAGGGTCAGGTGACCTTCTATAACATCAAGACTAGCTCGTCGGTGTACCGCTTCAGCGTGGCCGAGTTCTCTGAGAGGACATTTCCTCTGCTGGGGACAGGGAGGTGCCCCTGGCTCTCAAGATCACAGTGTGCTTGAGTGAGAGGATAGGTTGAGATAGATGTGTGTGATTATGAAAGTAAAAGTGTTTTAGGGTGAATTTGCTTGATGAAAGTGTGGTTAACTCGGATGAGTCATAGCGAGGAAGTTTGATTAGGTGATGTATTAAATATTTTAAGGTGAATGTGCTCAAAGATGAATGTGATGCAAATTAATAGTGGGTGTGGGATTGTGAGACTGATGGAGGGAGGGACAAAGAGAAATGGAGGCATATGCGGTGAAAATAAGTTGGAGAGAAGTCTCATCTCTACATTTTGCCTGTGACCTCCAATTCAACTGTTGGCATTATGTCCAGTACCCATTGCACACACACTGGTACACAATGTACTGATTCACTGAAAGGCAGGTGATGGGACTAAACGTGTGGAATCTTGGAATTACTTCATGGTCACAAATCAGTAAGTCATGAAATCACAATGGTACACTTATTTGTCACAATTTTCTAATATTTGTGTCAAAATGGTTTAGCCTAAGGTTCTTATTTATCTTGGTGGATAGGTCCTGTTGAGGATCTCTTGCATTGTTCAATGTTTCACATTAACTCAGGGTTTCACAAACTTGGGGCACATTTTTTTTTTCTTCTTCCAAGTATGCACTACACAGCTGATTCAAATCAACTAATCAAGCTCTGATCATGTCCTACAGCTGTGTTGTGGTAGGGGAAATGCTGCACAAAATACCTTTGTTCTATACCTGGGGCCTGTTGCACAAAACTAGGATAAGGGATTAAGCCAGGATATCTTGGTGATCCTGGCTCAATTGATCCGTAATCCGGTTGCACTAAAGATGGATAGGGGGCAGGAGGATATGTTATGGTATAAATTACCATGGAGATTTATTCTGTGGAGCTAGCCTGCTCCAGACCAGGCTAAATTCCAGGATCTATTTAATCTCATCCCTAATGTCAGTCAGCAGTCACCACAAATGGAAACCAATAGTTATTTCACTGCTCACTATACATTGTTATCACATATAACTAGACCCACTGTTATTTAAACGTTTGTGATCATTAATTTCAATGATTTTGGATAAAAAATGATTTTTAGATGTTGCTATCATTAGATAATTTACAGTTTCCCATAGACTATAAGGCTATATATAAAATGCTAGAGTATTAGGGCCACAGAGGGGAAAAAAACACAAGTCATAATATTGTAACCAGTTGTTTTAAAGGAGGACAGTTGTTAAAATGACAGATGTGGGGCATTTCGTGAAATTGTACTTCAGTATGGTTTCATAAACAAAGACATGCTGATGTGCCAGAATATTAAGTATCACATTGTCATAAGTATCAAAACTGTAAAAACAATATGTAGCTTTTCTGCAGAAAGAACCAGCCTCATAAATTTATGACTTTATCCTTTTTCTTCAGTGTGGCCCTAGTACTCTGTCATATAAACAAATACACATTCCATATGAATATAAAAACACAATGTGTAACATTATGTTCCTTTATTGAATAAGGACAAAACAAAGCAGGTAAACCATCAGCTCCTTTCAAAACTGAAGTCACAGTGACTCTACAAGATGGAAAGCACAGAATCTAAGCATATTATACAAAATGATACATATACAGACCTTTGAATGTGTATAACACACCCTGCATGTCTGCACACTAAAATAAATGCAGGACAAATCCATACACATCAACTGAACAGACAAATGAATGGATGCAGTAGCCTCCCTGCAGCCTTGTATTACACACAGTATACCGCACAAACATCATAAGAGGCCAAATTCGTCAAAAAACGAACCCAAAAAAACCCAAATTCCTCTGCCACCGCAGGACATATTTAACCAAAATTGAAAGCACACATACTAACTAAAATAATTCAACACATATTGGTCCCTCAGCAGCCGACCACTGTCGTCATCAGGGAAGATTGCCGGATTGTCCCAGTCCATGGCTGGTGGCACTCTGGGGGCCCTCTCCTTCCTCAGGCAGGCCACATTGTGGAGGACAGCACAAGCCACAGTAATATCACATGCCCTAACAGGGCTGACCCTTAATTTGTGAAGGCAGTGAAAGCGTGCCTTCAGGAGGCCAAAGGTCATTTCAACTCTGGCCCTGGTCCTGGCATGGGCATGGTTGTAGGCCTGCTGTGCTTCCTGGGGGTCTGTGAAAGGTGTCAGGAGAAAAGGCTGGCAGCCATACCCCCAGCCATACCCCCTGTCTCCCAGCAACACACCAGAGAATTCACCTGTCAACACAAAATCTCATCATTACTACCTCATAAACACAGTGATATTCTTGACACAGCCATGATGGTTATAAATAGGGGTTGTGTGGCTTACCTTGTGATAGGCACTGATAGATTTCAGAGGCCCGAAAGATTCTGGAGTCATGGACTGAGCCAGGCCATTTTGCCACAACATTGCTGATCACACAGTCAGCATTGCAGACCATCTGAAATCATAAGATGAGGAATATTACACCAATCAATGCACATCACTGGCAATGCAGAGTGTTCGTCAATGGACAATATCAAAAAGTTATGTTCACCTGAACATTAATGCTGTGAAAGGATTTCCTATTCACAAAATCGGCCTCATGGGCACCTGAGGGGGCTTTTATCCTTATGTGTGTGCAGTCCACTGCACCAATGACATTGGGGAAACCTGTCACACAAAGTAATGAGTATCCTACTATGTGTTAACAGTTGTCCTGTAATTTGTAGATCCTCTTACCTGCAATCCTATAGAACTCCTCTTTGATGTCACAGAGTCTTCTGTGGCCAGGGAAGGAGATGAAGACATCTGCTAATGCTTTGATAGCCAGACACACACTCCTTATTGTGCGGCAAATTGTGGCCTTGTTCAGCTGTTCTGCATCCCCCACTGAGTACAGGAAGGCTCCACTAGCAAAAAAGCGCAAGGCCACACAAACCATTTGCTCCACACTCAGTGCATGGCTCCGTGCAGTGCGGTGCTTAATCCTGGGACCCAGTAGTCTGCATAGATACCTGATGCCATCTGCAGAAAACCTGTATCTTTCATATAGATGGTCATCAGGGAAGGCCAGTGGGTCCAACCGGTCCCTGAAGACCCTTTCTCACCTGAAGGCTCTCCTCAGCACAAGTGCTTCTTCATCCACCACATCTCGCACGAATGGGCATGCCATTGTCAGAGCAGAAAGGAACACACAATTTTGGGCC